>NW_007732036.1:4133-28842 GCF_000696425.1 Galeopterus variegatus
CCCGGGGACCGGCGGTTGTCGGGCTCCCCCGGTCTCCGGAAGCCGTAGGCCGGCTCTGCCCAGCGAGGCAGTGGCACCCGGGGCTTTCCCCTGCGGCTCTGTCCCTCCATCGCCGCCCCAGAGACACATCACAGCGGGGGCTTCTGGGCTTGTGCCGCCCCGGATTTCAAGAAAACTTCATCTTCCAAGGTCATCAGGGTGGTGTCAGCGAGAACAGGTCCAAGGAGGCTCCATTGTGATGTGGCTGCTTAGTGCACGGATTTTAACCTGGGCTCCAGGAGCAGGCTTCAGGGGGACTTCCCAGGCTGAGAACACTCTAGAACCAGGGCCACAGAGTAAGTGCGGCCTGGGGGCAAGTGCAGCCCTCTCCTGTCTTCATAAATCAGATGCTGTTGACACACGGCCACACCTGTCAGTTTACCGCTGTCTGTGGCTGCTCCTGTCCTGCAAAGCTGGAGATATTTGCTCTACGACCTTTTGCAGAGAAAGTTTGCTGCCCTGGTATAGGATTAAGGGTGAACTTTTGCATGGGTCGGGGGGAAGTGTGCTCTCTCCAGAAGGTCTGTGACTCATCAGGGTTAAAGTGTCACTAGACCCATGGGCAGTGGGGTGTGCGGGCTGTAACAGGATGTGCAGGTGAAAGGCTGGGGTCACCTGGGAAGTTCCCAAGTCGGTGGTCCCCCAGGTGAAGGCCCCGTGTCCAGGGAAGGCCCATGTCTCAATCCGGGGCTGGGGCCGGATCCGGATGGACGCCGGGTCCTGGATCTGCCCCTCCCCTGCCTGGCCTGCCCATCTGCCGAGGGTGACTCTGCCCCTCCCCACAGGCACTCGGAACACGGTGCTCAACACGGAGGCGCGCACCGTAGATGCGGGCATGCTGAGCCAGTGCTGCGTCTTCATGCGGCTGGTGGACTTCCACGAGCAGGACCGGAAGGCCCTGTGGCAGTCGGCGGGTGCCCTGGTCATCATCCTGCCACGGGCCATGACTGCCGTGCCCCAGGACGTTATTCAGGTGAGTCCCCGCCCCTTCTGCACACAGGCTGGGGAGAATCTCCTGTTGGATTTGATGTCAGCTGCGTGACCTTGGACAGGGCGCTTGACCTCTCTGAGCCCTTCAGAAAGTGGGATGGTTGTTCCCTATCATCTCTGGTCCTCTTCAGGGGGGATATTCTGTCCCCAGAGGGTCATTTGGGGAGGGGGTGTATAGTGGATTGAATTATGTCCCCCCAAAACTCCCTGAAGCTTGAATTGTGTCCCCCAGGTTTTATGTATTAGAAACTCAGCCCCCACTGTGACTGTTAAGAGGGTGGGAAATCTTATTAGGGCCTTGAAGATGTTATTGGATTGCAGGACCATGCAGTAACGAACAGATTAAAAATGGTGGTCAGGGGCATGGTTCTGAGGGCTTTAAAAGAAGAAGAGTCTGTCTCTCTCTCTCTCTGCTTCCACCATCTTGCAGTCTGTTGCTCTCTCTGCTTCCACCATCTTGCAAAGTGAGACCCCTGGGTTGCTGTCACCACCACCAGATGGACTTTTGACTTTCCAGCCTCAGAAACTGCAAGTAATAAATTTCATTTTTCTTTATAAATCACCCAGTTCTGTGTATTCTGTTATAAGCAACACAAACAGACTAATACAGGGTGCTCTGGCATAGAGTGCGTGGAGGCCAGCGACGCTGCTCAGCACCTGCAGTACCCAGGGCACCCACCAGATAGAGGGAGTTGGTGCAAATGTCAACGGTGCCAGGCAGGAAAGAGCCTGCTGTGAATGAACAGGCTGATGGGATCGCACAGGAGACCCTGGGTGGGGGGGGACGCTCTTGCAGATGACAGGGGCTTGGGGTGGGGGAAGCTCACGCTCTCCTGAGGCCAGCTTAGTGCTGGGTGGTTCACCGGGGCCTGTCTGCACTCCAAGGACAGCTGGGGGTGCCCTGGCCTAAATGTGTGTCTTGTCCGCAACAATTCCTGGAGATGGAGCCTGACATGCTGGCCATGGAGACCATCGTGCCCGTGTACTTTGCCATGGAAGATGCGGCCCTGCTGTCCATCTGTGAGCAGACCCAGGCCGCCTCTGCCTCCCAGGGCTCCGCCTCAGCCATGGAAGGTGGGCTGCAGGGTCAGGGTGGTGGGTGTCGGGGAGATTTCCTGTCCCAAGAGCCATAGTCGCCCAGTGTTCCAAAAGCCATGTCTCACCATGTCACTCAGAGCGAGTGTGTGGCATCCCATCGCCCGTATTTCATGGTGGAGATTTCTGGGCCCTGCCTTGGACCTGCTGTGTCACAGTGTCAGGCTGGGGGCCAGGACCTGGAACTCTGCATTTTTACAGCCCTTGCTCCTCCACCCTGCCGCCGATTCCTGTACGTACAAAGTTCAGAACCGCTAATTTAGAGGAGGCGTTTCCCAGATTCTCATGTGGCTTATGAAAAGCAAAGGCATCTGTCCACTTTCCTCTCTTGTCCGTTCCACCTGCCAAGTGAATTCTGTGTCCCCAGCTTGCTCGAGGCCTCGGGGAGGATCAGCCACACTCTGAGGGAAAAGGACCAAACATTTCCTCCCCCAGTGAATGCAGTGGGGGCTTGCAGTGTGAGCTTGGAGCAGGAGCCCAGAGCCTCCAGTTTGTCAAGGGGAAAGATGGTAACTGGGCCACTACGAGCTCCCACCTCTGATCAGCCTTGAACCCCCTGTGGCCTGCTGGGGTGTTCCCCAAATCTCAGAGCCTGAGCTTTGAGGCTCCAAGTGAGGTCCGGTGGCAGCTGGTGACAGCTGTTGTTTGAGTGGCAGCCATTCGCTTTGGATATCAGAGGCGCATCCAAAAATGGAGTTCATGAAGTATTCGCCATCCCTGTAAACCTCAGTTTCCTCACCTGCAGAAGGAAGCTCAGTGAGGTTCCAAGGTGTCTTCCCACCTCGCAGAGTGATTAAGCAATCGGGGGACATAATGTCACAGAGAGCCCAGGTGAATCACTATGATTATCAGGAGACGAGACAGCCCTCCTGTGTGGTAGTTAGCTGTCACACGATTTAAATCACCCGCGAGGGAGTCAGCTGTCCCAAGGTTTCCTCTCTCAGTAGCTACTTTTGAATTTTCTTTTTTCAACAATTTTCTATTGTGCTAAAATGCACGTAACGTACAATTCACCATTTTCACCATGTTTAAGCGCACAGTTCAGCAGCATTAAGCACATCTACATTGTTGTGTGACCATCACACCATCATATCCAGAAATTTCTTATCTTTCCAAACTGACACCCTGTCCTCATTAAACACTCCCATTTCGTTTAAAGTACCCACTAACCCACTAACCCACCCTCCATGTCCATGGATTCGCCTGTTCTGGACGTTTCATGTAAGTGGAGTCACACACTATGTGGCCTTTTGTGTCTGGGTGATTATGCTGAGTGCGGGTGGCTTCCTTCTATCTTAGCATTTGATTTGTATAAAAGGATATGTGTGTCCTGTACCTGTGACAGTGTCCTAACATGATGGACACCCACAGCCCACCCCTCAGCTGAAGCACAAGAGTCTCCCCAGCCTGTCACATTCACCTCTGGGGCCAGAGTGAAGCCAAAACGCAATGCGACATCTGAGCCCATGACCTGGGTGTTGCATCACCACGCCCTGTCCAGCTGAGCCAGCCACCCTGATGCAGCAAACTCTGAAAAGGAAAGTCTCTGAGCCATGGAGCTGTCCTAACGCGTGAGGTGTAAGGAGAGGATGAGTATTCCTGCTGTCCAGTGACCCGATGTGTGGCAGTGACAGGCAGCCCTGCATGGAAGGCCAGTGTCCTTTCCCATTGGCATTGGCACCTCTTAGATGTTTCTCATGATGTCTCATTTCATCCCAGCAAGTGCCTCTGACTTGCAAAGTGGACTTGGTCCCATTTTACAGATGAGGAAATCAAGGCACAGAGGTTGCTGCACAAATTGCCAGGGTCCCTGCAGCTCGTGAGTGCAGCGGCCAGAGTACCCAGCCTCCCTTCCCTGATGGCTCTGTCTGGACAGTGGTGTTGCCCCTTGGCCGGGATCCTGAAGGGCATCATGTGAGTTGGCATCCCGGTGGAAGGCCACCTGCTGCGGGGGGACAGGAACGTGCGCCTGGCCCTGCTATGCTCCCAGAAGCCCACTCATGCCCTGCTATGGAGGATCACCCTGCAGCTGGCCCTGCAGCTCCCGGTAAAGTCCCTTTGGCATCTGGCCGCCAACTGCTCCCAACAGCCCCTCGGGCTCCCAGATGGGGCTAACTTTGTTTCTATGCAACTTTAAGAAACAAGAGACATCGCTTTTAGAAACCAACCAGAGTTTATACTCACGAAGAGAGAGGGCTAGCAACTTTAGGGTCCCTTTATGAAGAGAGTTCAATTCAAGACTTAAAAACACACAGCTTTATAACCCCAAGGTCATGGATTCAAATCCCCTTATCTGGCCAGCTGCCAAAAAGAAAGACTTGAAAACAAGCTAAATGTCCCTCCACTGAGGAATGAGAACTCATGTGACGTCCACCCAACAGAAATGTAACCTGCCATGAAAAAGGGTAAATGGGGGCTGGCCGGTTGGCTCAGTCAGTTGGAACGTGGTGTCATAACACCAAGGTCGAGGGTTCAGGTCCTCATACCAGCCAGCCACACACACGCACACACACAGACACACACACACAGACACACACGCACACACACAGACACACACACACGCACACAGACACACACACGCACACAGACACACACACACGCACACAGACACACACACACACACACACGCACACACAGACACAGACACACAAAAATTAAATCGATCACCTTAGATTCAAAATATCTAAATTCAGCATCGTTCCTCTTGCATGTCCACTGCGCACTGGGTGCGGGGGCCAGGCAGACCCTGGTCGGGGAGATAGAATAAACGGGCACAGGAGCCAGCTAACTTCAGTTCATCTTCTGCGAGGAAGTAAAAATTGGGTTCCAGGTAGACGGCAGCTGGGGAGAGTGGGGGCTCCTTCACACCGGATCGGGGAGGCATGTGTCCCTGAGAGGACGGGACACGTGAGGCAAGACCTGAACAATAAGCTGTTAAATTGTCTGGGGTGTGGGGTATTCCACATAAAAGACCCAGAACCTGCAGAGGCCAAAGGCAGGAGGCCTGGGGAGAGGAGAGGTGAGCATGAGGGGACGAGAGCCTGGATCAAGCCAGGCCTGAAGTCCATACAGGGAGGTGGGATTGCATTCTAAGGGAAGTGGGGAGACTGGAGGGTTTTCAGCAGGTGACTGATGTGCTGTGACTTCACTGACTTAATCTCCCATTTCCTGAACACTGGTGACATGACACTTTTCTGCTAACTGCCATGGGGGTGTGGGAGCAGGGTCCAGGATGGGCAGGCAATTCCGGGCACAGGTGGACATGGGGGACCTCTACCTGGCCCCCGCCGCATCTCACCCTAATCTCTCCCTTTGTGAGGAGTTTTTTTGACGAAGTCCATCCTTGGACAGACGTGATCTGTGGTTACTCAATTCATTCTTGTTCCATTTTTACGTGTTTCAAGGACACCCGTGTGTGGCCTGCATCTGGATGTCTTTGTAGAGCTACCTGGAAATGGAGAGGTGGGGAATCCAGGAGATCTGCTCGTCCTCTGGCATGGGGCATGCAGTCCTTCACTTGGGGGGCAGGTGACCCTGGACTCTGGGCCCTCTGCCTCCTTCTGGTCCCAGGTTGGGGGCTTGACCCAGCAGGCCTCACTCCCGGAGGCTCTGCAGCCTGAGCACTGGCAGAGAGATAGTCTGAGGGGTTGGGGCTGCCCAGTGGCTGCTCCCCAGGTATGTGCACCCTCAGGCCATCCCCACACAGGGGTCCCCTGTGGGCACAGAGAAATCTGGCCTAGAAGCGCTATCTCAACAAATCCCACAACCCATGACTGGGCCTCACTGTCCAGGACTATCCCTGGGCTGTTCTAGGAGATTTGTGGCCACCCATGCACAGTGAGAGAGCCAGGAGGCCCCTGAAGGCTTCCCGGAGGAGGGGGTGGCAAGGCTGAGTTTGCACTTCCCCCACAGTGTCCCCAAAGTCTCATGGCAAACCTCAGAGGGTCGAAGGGGTACAGATGGACGTCTGCTGGGTCACAGAGGCAGGGGATTGAGGGGGGTGGGCGGGGACAGTGTGGCCGTGGCCCAGCACCTGTCATGGGCACACAGCATGGGCTACTTGCAGAGGGATTGGGACAGGGAGACCACTGGGACCCCCTTCTCAGGCCCAGGCCAAAGGGAGGGCCCACCTTCCTCGGGCCTCTGTTCCTCGGTCCCTCGGCCAAAACATTTCTTTCAGGCAGGCACATTATCTGTCAAAATAGGAAATGGCTCCCTGGGGCCTGACCGCTCAGACCCCCCAGGTGGGCAGGCCGCTCTTCTCTGCCACAGGGCCCCTTCCTGGGCACCACTGCCTCTTACAGGCACCCCCACAACACCGACAGGCAGAGCCAGCCCCTCAGCTGGTCCCAGCCACAGCCACAGACTGGGCACAGGGACAGGTGCAGGTCCCTCAGCCTGGCCTCCTCCCCACCACGGCCTCTCTCCTGCTCTTCCCCATTCTCTGCACCTCATGCAGGGGAGCTCCCCAAATTCCCTAAACCCTCAGCCCCGCCCACGGCCACTCACCCAGCAGCTGCCCAGGCTGGCCACTGCCACCGCCACCACACCAGGGAGTCTCCTGGATCCCTTTGCAGTCGCAGCCGATCCGTCTAGAAATCCTGTCGCTTCCACTTCTGTTCTCTCCATCCCCAGCGGCGCTGGCTGCTCACACCCTCGAGAGGCCCCACTGCCCTGCGTGTAAAGCCCCAGATCCAAACCAGGCCCCACAAGAGCCAGTCTGCGGGCTGGCCGGTTGCTCAGGTGGCCAGAGTGTGGTGCTGATACCACCAAGGTCCAGGCTTCCGTGCCTGCACTGGCCAGCCACAGAAATACTAACGATAAATAAAATGTTGACTGGAGAGGTTCAGATATTTAAAAACAACAACAATAACAACAAAACCACAGAGCCCATCTGCCGCCCTCTCCCTCGGCCCCTCCACTTCAGACCTGCTGTCTCTGCTGAGCTACCCCAGGGCCTTTGCACGTGTGCTTCCCTCTGGCTGGTGAGCTCTTCTCCTGACCTGGTGGTCTGATCCTCCACCTGTCCTTCAGGTCTCAGCTTAAATGTCACCTCCCCAGAGAGGTCTCCCTGACTGCCTCAGCCTGTCACATAATCCTATTTGCTGTCATTATGCCACTTATCGCCAATTAAAATGACCTATCTGCCTTCCTCTCGAGGACATGACTTCTCTGTGGGCAGGAAGCGAGTGTGCCTTGCTCGCCCCTGTATCTGCAGGTGTGGAACAGGCCAGGCACACACTAGCAGCTGGATACGTCTTGGTTTGAAATGCTTCGAGCCCTTGTCTGACACTCAGAGGGTCCCTTCCCAGCAGTGAAGAGGACACTGTTTCTTTCCATCTTGACCCGGGAGAGAGACTCCAGCTAGGACAGGGGGAAGAAAGGAAAGGGAAGGGAGGAGGGGCTTGCCTCGGTGACAGGGAGGGACACGGCAGGTGCAGCAGAACTGTGGGCCGCGTTCACACACTGAACATCCCTCACATCCTGGCGGGGCAGCTCTCGGAAGCTTCCCCACCCCGTCCACGTTCCTGTCCCTGGCTCCCATCAGGTGGCTGAAAACCAACCAAGTGACAAAGAGTTAAGTCAGCCCTCCTAGCAACTCCAAAAAGCTGAGTTTCAGCAACACAATAGCAAAACCAAGCAGCTAGTTAGGAAAGATCTGGTCCAGATGGGTGAGCCGTCTGGGCAGTGCCACTCACTAAAGGCCTAAAGAGCAGTCACTGTGGCCGTCTCCCCTTCCCCCACCCTGCTACAGCCCTCGTCCCACCAGACAGAGGACCCAAGGGCTGACCGGGGGTGGCAGGAGGACACCAGACTGCTGGGGCTGGAGAGGCCCCCCCAGAGAACCTGAGTTAATGGGGACCTCAGGCTGCAGGTGGTGAGCTGGTTGCTAGGAGATGTCGGTGAGTGTGGGAGGGGTGATGTGGCCGTGTGGGCAGAGCTGGAGCTGAATCTGGCAGGAGACATGGAAAGGGAAGGGCAGATCTGTCATCTCCATCTGCAAGGTCACTGGTAGCATGGAAAGGTGGCTGCTTAGATGCACCGCATGCCCCAGCCCCGGCAAGTCCCAATCTGTGGTCCAGGGAGCATCCCCAAGGCCCGGCCAGTTCCCCGGCTTCCTAGGGGAAGTGTTGGCTCCGTGCTCTCCCTGGTGGCCTCCTTAGTTGGGCTTCTGGGGCTGACAGATGTCTCAGGAAAGCAGATTGAGGCTCTGCTGAGCGAACAAGCCAGAGGACCCACGTTTCTCGTTAAGGTGGAGGAGACGTCTGGGGGATGCCTTCCTGTTCATGTCTGTCCAAGCTTTGAAAATAAAATGTATTGGGAAACAGATGTTTGCACATCCATGTCGGGAGCAGCGTGATTCACACTAGTCAAAAGGTGGAACCACCCAAGTGTCCCGCAGTGGATGGACAAACACAACGTGTCCATCTCACACTGGAATAACGTGTCCATCTCACACGGGAATACTCTTCAGCCTTTAAAAGGAAGGAAGTTCTGACACACTCTACAACAGGGATGGACCGTGAGGACATTGTACTCAGTGACAGACGCCAGACACAAAAGGACAAACACTGTGATCCCACTCATAGGAGGTCCCTAGAGTTGTCAGATCCACAGAGACAGAAAGTAGAATGGCAGGTGCCGGGGCTGGGGAGGGGATAAGGAGCGAGTGTTTAATGGGGACAGAGTTTCCGTTTGGGAAAGAGAGAAAGTTCTGGAGATGATGGTGGTGATGGCTGCACAGCCATGTGGATGTGCTCAATGCCGCTGAGCTGTGCACTTAATGTGGCTGAGAAGGTGAATTTTACGCTACGTGTTTTTTTACCACAGTAAACTTTTTTAAATGTATTGGTTTTACCCCTTATAAAAAACTTGGAAAATTCAGAAAAATAAAAAAAGGAAAACAGAACACTCAACTGCTATTAACGCTCTATTCTCCCTTCAGCTGTTTCTTGTTTGTTTGTTTGTTTTTAATGCACTCTTGGTCCTGGATGGACCGTTTATACCATTCAGATTCCTGCTTTTCTTCACCTGACATTGTAACAACTTTGATCTCTCACCTGTTCACTGTGTGCTTTGCGTTTATACTTTATTTGCTCCTCATCCCCTCCCTCAGCCCCAGCAACCACAAATCCACTTTCTGTCTCTGTGGATTGGCCTGTTCTGGACATTTCATAGAAATGGAATCACACATTGTGTGGCCTTTTGTGTCTGGCATCTGTCACTGAGCATGACGTGATCAAGGTTCATCCGTTTTGTAGCGTGTGTCAGATCCTCGTTCCTTTTTGTGGCTGAGTGATGTTCCAACACGTGGGTACACATTGCGTTTTCCCATTCACGAGTTGATGGACACTTGAATTGCTTCTACTTTTCAGCTATTATGATGAGATACAGAGTTTTTGATAGCTGCGTAATATTGCATCAAATGAATGTTCTAGGGGACGTTGCTTAGCTATTCCCCTACTAGTGGACACTTAGATTGCTTTTGTGGTATAAATTATGCCACAACAGACTGTTCCTGAGCAGTTGGGATTCTGTCCCTCCAATAGATGCCCAAGAATGGACTTTCTTGATCAAAGGGCATGGACATATTAAGGCACGTGAAACCTACACGCAACAAATTGCCTTCCACATGAGCTTTGCCAGTTTCCCTGTCATTGTAACTGAAGGGCCCTCGTTCTCTGCTCCCAGGTCAGGACTGTGCTCATTTTAAAAATGCTTTTGTGCACATGGACACAAGTTTAACAGTTAGGTTTCATTCTGGGATGTCTTCTCTCCTCGACTTCTCTTTCATCTGCTCATTCATTTAACATGTGTTTACTGAACGCCTGTGCTGTGTCCTGGGCCATCACTCACGGGGTGTCCCTATTTATCCCATTGACAATGGTGAAATGTATTCAACAGACAGTCAGCAAACACTCACCATCTGAGAACAGTCCTGCGCCGGCTGGTTATCTCACTTGGTTAGAGCGCGGTGTTGATAACAACAAGGTCAAGGGTACAGATCTGTGTGCTAGCCAGCTGCCAAAAAATAAAATAAAATAAAATAAAAATGAAATGAAAGTCATCCACAGGACGGTGACCCCAGATGCCATCCCTCTCTCGGCTTCCAGAGCACTGGCCACCAGGCTGTGAAAAAAGCCCTGCAGAGGCCGTTGATGTCTGGGGATTCCTCTGCAGTGGCTGGCTCCCCCATAACGTCCCCAGAGGGGAGCTGTCTTCGAGGCAAGGAGCTTTCTGCCACCTCTGTAGCACTCCAGTCATAAATGTCAGCCAACAAAGAGACCCAAACCCAGAAGAGAAAATAAAAGTAACTTGGAGGAGAGAGAACATTTCTGGAAAAAACTCTTACGTACATTATCCTCAAAGAGATAACAGAAGATACAATAGCCAGAAAACAAGAATAAGTTGGCCTTTTAAAGAGGAACAATCAAAGAACGGGAGCAAGCCCTTGGAAATCAAAAATCTGATAGTCCAAATGTCAATAGGACGGTTGGAAGAAAAAGTAAAGGAAATTTCCGGAAAAGTAGAATGAAATGACAAAAAGAAAAAAAAAAAAAAGGCAAGAAAATGAGAGTATCCACCCAGGAAATGAAACATATGACAAGAAAGTGTTCCAGAAAAAGAGAACAGAGAAATCAAAGTGGGAGAAATCACCAGTTATATCATTCAAAGAAGTTTGCCAGGAAGAGAGGGGGAGTTTTCAAAAGCTCCAGGTGCCCAGACTTCATCTGGGAGATTCAGGATCTGTTCATCTGGGCTGGGGCAGCTGTGCTTTTATAAACCTCCCAGGTGCTTCAACGGGGCACCCAGGGTGAAGAACCACCACTCTTTGGTGTTTAAGCTGGTGCCATCTCACCCACAGCCTCAAATATAGTGCAGGTGCCCGTGCACTTCTGCTGAAACAACCTTCTAGAAAACACACAACAAACCCCTCTACACAACAAACGCCTCAATGTAGTTAACAAGGAGAACCAAATGTTTTGAGTTCATTAGTATTTTAACCTAATAGCTTTGGAGATTTTTCTTTCTGCAAACCAAATGTCTTTAAAATGGACCACATGGTAGCAGAGGAAAACGTGGGAATCTGGTTCAATAACAGAGCGCGTGGGAATGAGAATAGAAACTCTGAATAAGAGTGTGCCCTGGCTTATATTAATTATTTGTGTTTCTATATAACTTGAATAACTCAAAGTGTTTTTCTTTTCTTGTTCAAATCCAATGAGATCCAAATGCTATGAATTCCTCAAAATATGGACTGATGCTTAGAACATCATGGCTTCATTTCCCCCTGGAACATGCTACGCTTCTGCCACTTTGATGTGGTCGCCGGCACAGGCTTCGTAAGTGTAACCATCTAACTTTTATTCATGTTCAAGAAAAAGTGAGCTTCTTTTTGAGAGAGCAAGCCACTAGGAATCCAGCTTCTGTAGTGGGGGAGAAAAAAAGGTTTCCTGCTTTTTTTTTCTTTTTTAAAGATGACCGGTAAGGGGATCTTAACCCTTGACTTGGTGTTGTCAGCACCACGCTCAGCCAGTGAGCAAACCGGCCATCCCTATATGGGATCCAAACCCAGGGCCTTGGTGTTATCAGCACCGCACTCTCCCGAGTGAGCCACGGGCCGGCCCAAAAGGTTTCCTGCTTAATCCCAAATCTCTTTGGCCACAATTAGATTTCAGTGTGAAAAACTGGGGCAGCCTGTTCAGGGTGAGCTAGAAAGTGGAGAATACAGAGCCACTGGGGTCTAAGTACCGTGACACAGTCAGCCATCATCCCGTGCCTCGCTTCCCCGTGTCTCGCTTCCCCGTGTATGACGAGGGACGTTGGAATAGGTGACGCTCAGGTGGTGACCAGCCCAGAGCTCCCACCCCGTGCTCTCAGCACACTGGGGACCCGAGGACAGGATATGTGTCTGCGTACAGAGGCCTGTCCCCACATCCCATCTGTGTTGTCAAGCTCACCTGTCCCTAGCAGGAATTTCACTGCCCGCCCAGCCCTGCCCCAGGATTCTGGAGAGGAAGCTTCCCTCCTTCTTAATTTCCTCCTTCAATTTCTCATTATCATGACATATTCTTGCAACCAAAGATTGCTATCTTGCTTTTTTATACCTTACTTACTTTCTCTTGATTCCTTCCTATTTCTTGAAGATTTTTAGAATTCACCTTAGATGCAACATCCAAACCCTGGCTATATGTGTCTTTTTAGAAAAAAAGAAAAAAAAAATCAAAGAGGCCAAAAGTTTGTTTTTGACTTAAAGGTATAGTGGATGAAATTATTAGCTCCCTCCCTATTTTTTTATTTTTTTAAAGGAGGATTACTAACACAACTTAATTTTGAAAATACTGCATTTCTCAAATGCTGACTCATTCAATATTAGGGATTTATCTTGACTTGAATATGACTTCTTTGATTGAGAACTGCATAATTTTCTCTACTTAGTCTGAATCCACTATTTTTTATGTTTATAGGAAGTTGGGGTCTAGAAAACAGGATCTCAGTGCATGCTTTCATCTGAGTAAGAAAGAATATTGTGTATATAAACATTCTTGTGTAAATACGTGCAGAGGTCAAATGAAACACTATTTTGTTGTATCATAGCATCTTTTCGGTGTGTGGCAAGGAGCTAATATTTTAGCACATTGAAGAGATGATTCCATGAGAAATAACCAATCTGAGGTCACTGAGTTTTCAGTAATTCTTTTCTTATATTGCAGAAGTTTTTTTAGCCATTTCAATAAATCCAGATTATCAGGAGAAAAACAAAGCACAAAAATCAATCCCCACTATCTTTCTCTTTATATCCCTCTCTGAACTGCTCATTCCTGTTCCCCAGGATCTTAAAAGCATTTTTTTTTTTTTTTTTTTTCTAAAAGATGACCGGTAAGGGGAGAAAAACAAAGCACAAAAATCAATCCCCACTATCTTTCTCTTTATATCCCTCTCTGAACTGCTCATTCCTGCTCCCCAGGATCTTAAATGCATTTTTTTTTTTTTTTTTTTTGCAGGTTTTCTCTTCAGCAATGTTCAGATATCTTTGGCCCTGACTTCAATGACATTTCCATGGCTCAGGCTATTCAGGACACCAATGTGTTTTATGGGGGCCTGAACAGGATGGGAAGCAAATTGTCTTTCCCAACAGTTCCATTGACTCTTGGCATGCTCTGGGAGTGAAGATTTGCTGGCTGCATTGAAGGTAGCAGAGTCTTTAATATTCGTAGGGATACAAAATGAACCACTTTGTTAACTGTTGGGCTTAAAGGTTTTCCTATAAGTGGTTAATGCAGTTTCAGATAATGTAACATGAGGTCACATTCTTTCAGCAATCTTGTTACTCATTAAAATGACCTATTTTGTCTAGATAAGTTTGAATGCTAGGCAAATAATGCGTCCAATGGTGTATCTGCCAAGTTCTTCATGTGATCTGTTCATGGGAGATGCAAGGGTTTGCTGACTGAAAATTAACTTTTGTTTATTGGAAGTTACCAAAGTAAACTTTAAAATAATCTGAATAATCAATTTTTAGTAATTCATGAGATGTTCAAGTGTTGTCTCCCTTGCAAAATAAAAATCTTTTGTTTATTATGTTAATATGGTATTTGCAAAGCTATCATCTTGATTTCAAGCCCAAATTCTCCCCTGAATCCTTGCAAATCAATCATAGAAAAGTCAGGGGCATGTGCACAGAGGAGGCACCCTATAGTTCTAGATCACTGAGTCAAGACTGATAAGCCCTGGTGAACTGGCTTCACCAACAATTGTCTTTACAAGTCACTTAATCTATTGGAGACTCAGGCTTTTTTGGATATTTGTTTTAAGTTGTAAAATAAAGGAAGCAAATATATTTAATTAAACATATCTCAAATTTCTACAAAATTATAAATCATGCTTGTGTTCTTATTTCCAGTAGTTGATAACTTTCTACTTGCAACTTCCAGGGAATAAACTCACAGTCTGGAAGCTCCTGAGTTAAAGAATAAGCCTAAAATTTAAAACATTAATCTCTAAATTGATAAGATTAGGCATTTTCGTATAGCTTTCATTTATTTGTACCATTTAGTGGTCAGTAACAAACATTAAGTGTTTTTAATAAATGTTAAATCAATTAAAAGAGAATTTCCAGGAATTGTCCTGTACATAGGTGTTTTTAAAAATTCCCCGGCTGTGTTAATGTGCAGCCAGGGGTAAAAATACTTGCCATAGAACTTTCCTTTTTACATTTTAAGTGAAGCTGCCTGTGCAAATATGTATCCAGACCAAAATAATGATTCCTCTAAACCAATTCATGCACAAGAATAAAATCTTTGCGTTTCTGCCTCAGTAGCTAACCTAAGAGATTGTTGAGAAGGAATAGAGCAATGGAATGCACAATCTAGCATCCATTTTCTTACTAAAACACCAAAACATTGCAAGGGTAAAGTTAGAACAAATAGAAGAACAGTAGTTTGGGGATTTAAAATGTGTGTGTGTGTTTGATTAGGAAAACAATTTGGGACCAGGTACCCCTTTATACATTCTTTCTACCAGGGAATTTGGCCATTGATCTCCTGTGACCACATCAGCTAACGAGAAAATAATTGGTAAAGCATACTAGAATCCCTGGGGAATGCTGGATCAAAGTCCTCTTGGAGCTTAAAGAATGGAACAGAATGTTTGTTGTATACTCACAATTACAGCAATGGGTACATTTCATTAACATTCTGTCCAGACCAATTTATTTTCATTTCTGAAAACACATATGCATTTAAAATTCTATGCATTTAAAATTTTTTTTTAAAGTTGGATTTTTATAGCACTTTTTTTTTTTACAGAGAGCAATACTGTTATTGTTAAATCATATTAATTCAAAATTCAAGATTTAAGAGAAAGCCTTCTAAAACAATATGCTCAAACATGTTATTGGATTATTTTGCAGCATTCCTTACAGATGCATTTTGTTCAGGTGAATTTTTATGCTGTAAATGAATTGTTTTCTGTGTCCATTTGAGGCAGTCACTTAATGGCTTGCCATTGCTTTCAGGTTGAAGGGAACTTCACTCATCTGGTTTACAGGGCTCTGCAAAGCCATCCCACTACCAGCTTCTTTACCCTCACTTTACCCCAGTTCCCTTCCAGCCATACTGTATGCTTCAATCCCTCATCAGGGCTTCTGCCTATGCTATTTTTTTTTTCCTTTTTGTCTTTTTCCGTGTCCAGCAACGGACCGCAACTCTCAGTGTCACCCCCGCACCGGACTAGGACCGGCAACGGGATTGCAACCCTCGGTGTTGCTCCCGTGCCTCGCTCAGCCAGTGAGCGGGAACCGGTCTGTATGTGGGATCCGAACCCTCAGCGGGAGCGCAGCCACACTTCCCAAGCGGTGCACTAATAGCAGTGCGCCACCGGGCCGGCCCATGCCTATGCTATTTTTATTGCCTGGAATGTTTCTCTTGGCTTTTATGATCTTGTTAACTCCTATTTATCTTTGAGGTATCAGCTCAATCATCTCTTGTTATAGGGAAGGCTTACCTGACCTCCTTTACTAAATAAAAGTCCACTCAGATAAGTCAGGATTTTTAATTTCATCTACAGCTAATCTCCTTTTTCCATGTAACCTAATATATTCACAGGTTCCCAGGATTAGGATGCAAATATCTCTGAAGAGGACCATTACTCTGCTATGGGTTCTTAGTATGTGTGGGGCCCTGCCCACAGAGGGAACTTACGCAGGGTCTTGTCCACTCCTGGAGATGTGTCATCCCCATTTCAATTTCTATATCTTGTGCTTTATTGCCAGGCTTGACAGCAGGGCTGCTAACAAACCTGTCTAATTTATTATATGCCAACATGTATTCTGAGAAAAAAATCTTAGGACAGTGAAAGAGAAGGATGTAACTTTACATAAGCTGATTGACTCTTTGGGCCCTGGTTTTACTATTTCTAAAAGGTAAGGATGGAATTAGGTATTCTAGAAAATATGTTGAGGTCTAAATCTAGGAATCTTCAAGCATAGTGTAAGAACAAGAGTTTATGAAGGTTGTGACTTAGTTACCTTGAGAGGCTTAAGTTATATTGTTTCTGAGAGTTGAAAACAAAAATTGCTAAATATCTCTATTTCTGTTTGTTTGTTTTTGGTCTCACACTTTGTACAAATTGATTCACAGAAAATTTAGGTAAAATAAATGAGTGTAGTTGGAATCTAATTAAAAAATGCTTTGGTAAGCTTCTAATTAGCTAAGGAAGAATTTGAATAACACACAGATGCTGAGTGTTTTACTATCTGTAAGTTATTTTTAGGCTAATATTAAGTGGTTCTTTGACATACACCCATTATTGGCTCAGCTGTCAGACCCTCCCTCTACTAAAGCTCAAATAAAAGGGATTCTACCCCAGCTAGACTCCCAGGGCACTGATTTTGTACCTCTCTTAGTATCATCACATTCTCAAGGTTAAGTGCCTTTTTCCTACTGCTAGATTCCAAAGAACCTGGGAGTTTTATTTCTCAATGTTTCTCCTACTGAGCCTTTGAATATAAGAGGTGACTAAACAAGATTAGTTGAATGAACACATTTATTCTAAATGGTGTTTTGGGGAAAGCTGGAGGTAATAAAAAGTGCTTAGTATCAATGTGTGACAGCAAATGGGGGTCACAGCTAATGTGCAGCAGCTCAGCAATGCTCTCCAATGAACAAAGGAGGTGAGTGAGCGTATCCACCAAGGGCTGCTCAAGCCTGTAATTTAGTGGATTCAATAGTTCCTACTCTAAGGTCAACAGAGGAGACATTTCTTCAGTTGAATATCGTTGGTCATGGTCATTATTTTATGAAACTATTTCTGTGCACAAGTCACTGGTAAAAGCACTGGTTAGTCGGGCTTTTTCCCTTGATTTCTTTGGTCTGGAATACCCTTTCCCCCAGATCTTTCAGGCTGGCCTCAGATTAGATGTCACTTTAGGTTCTGGTGAAATATCACTTTTTAAGAGACACTGTCCCTCCCCACCCTAGGAAAACAGCTCCTGTTCCCAGCCCATATGTCTCACATCATGATTGCTTCTTGAATATTTTGTTCAGTTAATGCACAGCCAAGGATGGGCAAAGAAAAAAGCTTCCACGCTCTGGATGCCGAAGGCAAACCGTGAACCATCTGCACAACTGTCTGGGTTCTGGAGCTCCAGCTCCCTCCAGATCCCTCACTCCTGCTCCCTCTCCATTCCCCAGGCTGTACTTTTCTTGCTTTCCTGTTGGTTCTATGCAGAGCTGGATACTCAATTTTCCTGGCCCAGGGCAAAGTGAAAATGTAGGGCATCTCATTCAAAGATCATGTGTAATTAAAGTACCATAAATTGCATATATTTAAAAGTATAATTTGAGGAGTCTTGACATAGGAAACCACCATTACAATCAAGATAATAAACATGCCATACCCCTGAAGTTCTTCTTGTGCCCTTTTGTAATTCCTCTCTTCTGATTTTCTCCATGCCACTACCCTCTCCTGTCCTCAGGCAATCATTGACCTGCTTTCACCATAGATAAGTTTGCATTTTCTAGAATTTCGTATAAATGGGATCATTTAGTAGATATATATGTTTTTGGTCTGGCTTCTTTAATTTTAAGATTCACCCATGTTGTTGTATGCATTAAGAGTTCATTGCTTTTAATTGATGAGTAGTATTCTGTTACATGGATATACCAAATTTGCTTGTCCATTCATTCATTGATGGGTATTTGGCTTACTTCCAGTTTTTGCAAATAAAGTTTTTTCCACTTTTGCAAATAAAGCTGTGATGAACATTTATATATAAGTCTTTGTATAGAGATCTGCTTTAATTTGTCTTGGGAAAACCCCTAGAAGTAGAATAGCTGGATCATTTGGTAGGTTTGTGTTTAAATTTTAAAGAAATTAACAAACTGTTTTCCAACATTGTTGTGCCATTTTACATTATCACCAGCAGTGAATATAAGAGTTCCAGTTGCTCCACGTCTTTGCCAACACTTGATACGGTCAGTCTACTTTGTGAGTAGTGCATTTCTAATTTGTATGTAGTGGTATCTTCTTGTGGTTTTAACCTACGTATCCCTGATGGCTAGTGATGCTCAACATCTTCTCATGTGCTCATTTTTCCTCCATGTATTTCTTTAGTAAATATCTATTCAAATCGTGTGCCCATTTGTTTTATCAGGTTTGCTTTCTCATTAGAGTTTATTAGAGATTTCATATATTCTACATTCAGGTCCTTTGTCAGGTAGGAGATTTGAAGATATTTTCCCCCAGACTGTTGGCTTGCTTTTTATTTTATTAACAGTACTTTTCAAAGAGCAGAAGTTCTTGATTTTGATGAAGTTTAATTTTTTCTTTTATGAACTGTGTGGCTTTTGTCATATCTAAGAAATCTTTGCCTAACGCTAGGTCATAAAAACTTTCTCCTATGTTTCTTCTAGAAGTTTTGTAATGTCATGCCTTTGCATTTAGTTCTGTGATCATTTTGAGTTTAGTTTTGTATGGTTAGTATAATGCATAAGCATTGATGTTCTACATAGGAAACAGAGCGTACTGAAAATATGGGTGAAAATAACATAGTTTTTATTATTTAAATTTCTTGTTTAAAGCAAACAATAATAAAGTAGTGTGGTGTTTAAAATATATATAAAAGTAAAATTTATAACGATAGCATAAAGACTTGGAGGGGAGAAATGAAAGTACTGGATATCTTTTTAAAGGTCTTATACAATACATGGAATCTACTTGAAGGTAGACTGTGATAAGTTAGAGTATTTTATGAACTCTAAAGCAACCATTAAATAACAACACAGAGATCCAAATGCACGCAGAAAACATGGAAAAGACAGCAAAGAACAGACGGGACAAATAGAAAACAGGCAACAAGACAGTACATTTAAACCCAACTATAACTGTAATTGCATTAAATCTAAATGGTCTAAAGATACTGTAAGAGTTGTCTATTCTACCTAATAAACTACTCCCCAATTACAGCAGCTTAACACAACAAGCATTGGTTATATCACACAGTTTCTGAGAACCTAGAAACTGGGAGCAGCTTAGCTGGTTGGTTCTGGCTCAACGTGTCTCATCATGTTGAAGGCCAAGCTGTCAGCCAGGGCTGCAGGCATCCGAAGACTTGGGTGGGCTGGAGGATTTGCTTCCAAGGTTGCTCACATGGCTGTAAGCAAGAGGCCTTGGTTCCTCACCACATGGACCTCTTCACTGGGCTGCTCATGACATGACAGCTGGCTTCCCCCAGAGCAACTCAGCAAGCATGAGAGAGAGAGAGAGAGAGAGAGAGAGAGAGAGAGAGAGAGACTAAGACAGATATTCACCCTAACAGGAAGGATGTGGGCATGCAGGTAGACATGGTCTATTAGAATTGATGGAAATTTTCTTTTGATTTTTAAGATTTTGAAAAGTTGAGTGTAAGACCATTAGCTGAAAGACATTTATGTAATTTTGCTCTCTGCCTGAGAGCTAAGCATCATCCTGAACTTATTTTTATTTTCTTAATTTGATCCTGAACAGGTAAGGCATAAAGAAATTCCAGACAAGCACTAAACTGACTCTCATTAAAGCAGAAAAGTAGGCAGATAAAATTTGTTTTTAACAGTCCTAAATCTAAAAATTAAATAAAACCAAAAACAAATACTCAACACACAGCTAGGAATCTGCTACCGGTGCAGTGCCTCATCCATCTAGAACACTTACTGGGAATTAATATTAATGTGGTAGTTTCCATGTAGACTTTTACAGCTGCAAAAACAATTAAATCACAGCAGCAATGCCCCCAGTGGCTTTGAGAGCTTGCGTGTGTCCGTCCTTGTGCAATGTTTAGTTTCCAACCAGCCGATCAACAAATGCTTCTTGAGCTCCTACCATGCAAGCAGCGCAGTGCTAGACGCTTTCAGTGTTCCCCTCGTTCAGGATCAAGGGGTGTTAAATTAATTTGTCTCGCTTCCTCCTTGAAGAACATCTCTCATAAATTCAGAAAAAAAGTGGCCCTTGGACACTGGTGAGCTCTGTTTCAGTTGCTTTTCATGCCATCATGTCAAATGAGCAGAGCCTTAAAGGCCACATAGACACGGGGGGAACGCTCCCATCTGCAGACTCATAAGTCTAGTTCTGTAGACCTCACCTTACAAGTTCTTACATAGCAATCTTAAGAAATAAAAAGTGGCATGGGGTCAGAACTCCGAGAAGGGTGTACATTAGTGAGCAAAGCACCCACTTGAGTTGATTCTTAGTCGTGACCAGCCAAATTTGGTTTTCAGTCATACCTGTGAAGGCCTCAGTGTGTTTGGAGCCAAGGAATTTAACACATAATTTAGCTATGTGAACATTTGCAGTTTGCAAATTGAAAGAAGACATGCCAATGTGGGAAATAAAATTTTCCCTTAATTATGATCCTATAATTTAGGAAAGATGGAGAAGTATAGATGTCTCCTGAATAATATCTCTTAATTTTAAAAATGCTTCATCTACCACCTTGTGATCTAAATAGAGAGGATACCATTTAGTTATTCTAAAAATGGCATAGCTCTATCCTACCATGTACTAAAATTGGTATTATAAATACCTTAGCTTTTAGGTAGTGATTATGTCTGTCTTTGCATCTATGTGTTTGTGCGTGTGCGTATATTCACACCTACAGAACTGACACCTGACATATGTAATAAATTAATGTTTCTTCTTGACTGACACATAGGATTGTGATCACAGTTCGCTGTTACTAATGGGGATTGTGAAGGAGAAGGGGCTCAGAAATCAGGCAGAGTTGGGCACAGCACTTCGGTAGGGTGAAAACTGAAGGGAAGAAGAGAGAATATTCAGATGGGTTCTTGGCATGTGATACACAGGGCGCCACACTCAATACCAGCTCAAACCAATAAATATTTTTTTTATTTTTCATATTGGGAAATGAGTTGAGCTTGATTTCCATCTCCCACAACAAAGTCTATTAAAGAAAATGGATGATAGTTACATATTTAACAAGTTACACTATATATAAAGATTATTTTACCCTAAAAGAATTATGTGATGTTTAATTAAAATATTTACATCATAGTGCTTTGTAGACTGCTTAATAGTCTTTTTATTATTATCATTTTTCTTTAAAAACATCAACAAAATTTTCAAACCTTTATCTGGACTGACCAAGAAAAAAGAGAGAAGACAGAAATTACTAAAATTACAAATAAAGCAGGGGCGTGGTAGAGCCGTTGCTTCTTCTGTTACGCTGGAGTGGGCTTTGGGGAGAGAAACGTCCTCTTCTTTTCCAGTCTCCACTGATGACTGTCCTTGTGTCACTGCAGGCGGGTGTCTGCTGGGCAGACTGCGTGGTAGCTGTGGCTACTGCTGTGGTGTCAAGCTGCTTTTGTGGCAGCCATGGCTGTGGCAGTGGCTGTGGCGGTGGCTGTGCTGGGCCTCCTGCGAGGAAGTGGTGTTTTCAACGAGCTCCTTGCCTGCTTCCCAGTGGGGGGTGCTGCCCCCAGCTCCTGCCTAAGACCCCGGGTGTGTCTGTTTCTTGTCTGCATCCAGGCAGAGGGGGCTGGCCCTCGGCTCCTGCCTTAGGACCCTGGGCGTGCTCTCAAGCACAACGATTGTTAAACATTAAAGTATGTAAACTTAGAAATAAGTTATATTGAAAATAAAATAATACATCCTCAAAATGTATCTGTTTCTGCATATTTTACTATTATCCAATGCTCTTGAGGCTACTTACATCTACTGGGTCTTTGTGGCAGAAATCCTGTATAACCAGGGTGACTGGTGTGCATTTTCTTCCCAACTCCACATATAGTGATGCCGTGTTGGCAGCATGAAATTGGTTATGGGGGGAGTATTTACACCATGGAAACAGGCTTTTTTCCATGGATCAGAGCTTTTTTCCTCCAAGAAGCTGGTTGGTTAATGTTTACCAGCAAACCAGTCCTTCTGACTCCACTCACACACTTTTGACTGCACAGAGGGGAATGAGAAAATGGACAGAATGGTGTGATCCTGTAGCCTAGGCAGGGAAAAGATGCCGAAGACAGAAGTAGTAGTAATTTATGCCCAAGGACACACACACACACACGCACACACACGCACGCATGCACGCACGCACACACACACGCACGCACACACGCACGCACCCAAACACACACACGCATGCACACACACACACGCACACACACACACACACACACACACAAGCTCCTTCCTGTGGCTGGGATAGCCCTTTGAAATAGATGGCTGGCACTGGGCTCTCTCACTTCTGGCATCAGGTGTGCATGCAGGGTGGCCTCTGCACCTGCTCTTTTTAGCCACAGTGGAGGAGGGGCACACAGACAGCTGATGGCTTCCTGAGGAGTAGCCATCACAGAATGCTCTTTCTCCTTGGAATTCCCAGCCACCCACCTTCAATGAGCTGAATTTGGCAGATGTTCGAACTGGCAGTGCGGACCAAAGATGGTGGGAACAGGAGCCAGGGAGGTGATATGTGAGCTGCAGAGGGAGGCAGGTGAGCCCTGGCTGTGAGCGCCCACGAAGGGCTTTCCAAGCAGACCCGGGGTCTGGGGACAAGCCCGCCTGCAGCGTGGGGACTATTTTTAGCTGACAACGGTGATACATCAGACTGGGAGGAAAGCAGCGGCAGAAGCAACCGTCTGGAATAAGATGGGATGGAGCTTTGTGCTCAGTAGGAGTCTGACTTCAAATCCTGACATTTAAGGAACATGGAGAACAGAATCCCAGAACAGAATGAGTGGAGTGCGGGTGCCATTCAGAAGTGTATGAACTAAATATGAACGTGGACCTTCCCGATCTTACAGCCCAAGCCGCCAGTGTGCGCAGCTTACACTTTTTCATTCCAGACACCTTCTGTGCATGTTAACCTGCTCAGTAGTTCTCTGCTCTCTTGTAGTCGCTCTTTCTCTAGTCTATGAAAGCTGTATCATAGACATTTCCCCAAGTTTACAGTTACCAGTCTACAACATTCTTTCAACAATTGCAGTTGTCCTTTGTATGTACATAGAGGGCCCTATTTGAGGGTCATTTAGGTTGTCACCATTTTTCACCATTGCAAATATCTCTGAGAGTGGATCTGCAGGAGGAGCTGCTGGCTCAAAGAGCATCTGAATTTTTAGATGACACAGATATTGCTGAATTGCCTTCACTGCTGCTCTTTTGAATCTTAGCCTTTTAGGCCCCAGGATACCTCTATCTTTATTCCTTTACCAAAGAGAATCTCCAGCCCACCTCCCCATCCGCACGAACTAAAGAGAAGCCCCTACTGGCAAATATTCACCACCTCCTTGTAGCCATGGGCAAGCTTGCCCCCAACACACACAGCCAAGCATTGCACCCCAGCAGAACACACAGCCAGAGAATGGAGACAGTGGCCTTTATATTTGTGGAGGATGCTTACAACAGCTACCAATACTGATAAATCTAGATCTTCATCAATAAATAGAAACCCACAAACAAGAATCACAAGACATTTAAGGGAAACCAACTGCCTGAAAGTGGCAAGTACAGCAAAGGCTTGCAAGGAAACAAGGTGCGTACGAGAAAGGGAAAGAAGTTTTTTAAAAGACTGATATCCTCAGAGAATTTTAAGAATCAATAATGCATTCATTAAACAAGAACAGGCTGCTCTGAAAATGATTAATGGGAGGATAATAAATATTTCTTGGAAATTAAAAACAATAAACAAAAGTAATAAAACTCTAAACAAGAACCTCAGTGGAAGAACTGGAGAGTAAAATGGATGTACTTGGGAAACAAATTAGTGTGTTAGAACATAGAACATAAAGCAACATGACAACAAGAACAACGTCACAACAACTTATCTGGAAGAAATCACGTTACAGGGAAGAGGAGGACTTTTATGTTTGACTTTAGACGCGTAATATTGTTTAAATTGTCTACAACGAGCATGTGATATTTTGTAACTTTAAAAAAGTAATAAGCATAAATTTGAATCGTAAGATTTCATTTATAAAATGAATGAAAACTCTATGTGAGCATCACATAGAGTTTATAAAAACTGTGTGTGCATTTGTACACTATGAGACGGTTGAAGGATGCTCACCAGAAATGTTAACAGCTCTTTTCTCTGAGTGATGGGATTTAATAAATAGGTGTTATTCTTATAGGAAACTCTAAATTACCCAGTGCCAGTGATCCAGTTTGCAGACTCATTGGCCACGTGTTATCAGGAGCCAGGTGCTTGCTGACTTTCACGGTGGGGCTAGGGGTGAGGGCTGAGCGCTGGCTCCTAAGAGGGCCGTTGACTGAGCCAAGGATCTAGAGAAGGTTCTCCACTTGAGGCTCGACTGGGAGGCTGGAGTCTTCTGCCAGCTTGGTCCCCTCTTTGTCATATCCCAGGTGCAAAGCCCTCTCCTCTTCCAACCCTGTGGGCGCTACACACAACCTCATTAACTGCTAGTTACCAAGCCCATGAGAACACACCACAGGGCCTGCTTCATCGTACCCACAGCCAACACTGATTGCAGTTTGGCTTTTATTATGATGTGTGTCATCTGTCATCTCTTTACCCTCAATGACCCTTATAAAGAGTTGTTGGTTAGTTATTGCTGTGTAACAAACCACCCCAAAA
>NW_007732036.1:29272-29892 GCF_000696425.1 Galeopterus variegatus
GTCATCTGTCATCTCTTTACCCTCAATGACCCTTATAAAGAGTTGTTGGTTAGTTATTGCTGTGTAACAAACCACCCCAAAATTTAGCAGCTTAAAGAAACAATCACGCATGACTTCCTAGAAGCCCACAGTTTGCCTGGACGGGTTCTGCTGGGCTGGTTCTTCCACCTACAAGCTGGCTAGAGGCCAGCTGGTCTGGAGAGGCTCAGCTAAGAAGACTCCGCTCTCTCTGTTTCACGTGGTCTCTCCTCCTCCAGCTGCTCAGCCTGGGCTTGTTCTCGTGGTGGAGGCAGGGAGCCAAGTGAGAGAGCAGAAGTGTACAAACACCTCAAAGCCTCGGCTCAGACTGGCTCGGTTGCTTCCACCCCATTCTGTTGGCTAAAGCAAGTCAAAAATACCAGTCTGGAGATTCAAAATGGCGACGGGTCTGGAGCGCCCGCGTCAGGAAACAGCGCGATCCTGAGAGCTGTGTGCTGTGATACCAGAGTATTGACTGCATTTCCAAGAGCAACAAAGGACGAATAAATCTTTCAACAACGATCCTACATCGACAAATAAGCGGCAGCGGGTTCGAGGTTTTGGAGCCGACACGGAGAAGGACTCCTGGGGGTGCCCAGGCC
>NW_007732036.1:30285-42701 GCF_000696425.1 Galeopterus variegatus
CCACTTTGTTATCAAGGTAGTTTTTGCTGCACAACACAGAGTTAAATCCTCATGGGTGTCTAGGAGTCTCCTCTCCGTCTGGTCAAATGTCCCTTCCTTTTTCTACCCCATCTGCCTTGTCTTTCCCATTCCTCCTCAAGAACCCGTCTTTGAAAAGCTGTTGAGACTTTAGTTTCCCAGAACTGTCCTGTAAGGCCAGAACCGAGCCCATCCGCGGTTCCCCGGAACGGGCTTCTCGTGCCATCAGCTCCCTCGTGCGGAGTTTCTACAGCCCAGACTCGTTCCCCCTGCTGGCTCTCACCACCCCTCATGAGACAGCTTTACAGCTTTATTACCCTAAATGACTTTCTCACCAAAGGTGAAGAGAGAAAGGAACCATGGAGTGAGGGTGGGGGGATTCCACCAGACTTACCATAAAAAAAATTAGCTCTTTTTTGGGGGTGACAAGAAAGCAGGTGACAGATGGGAGGCCTCTTTGGAAATGTGGAAATTTCACATCCACAAAGCCGTTCTGGCAAATTCTCCCAGTGTTAAGATTCCAGCCACGTTTATGGACGGGCAGCCGCAGATGTGCCCACCTCTCTCTGGAACAGAAAAAGCCAGTGCCACGTCCCATTCAGCCACTGTGGCGGGGAGACAATGGTGTCCTTTAGTTCCATCGGTTCTTTTCTGAGCCAAATGATGACATCATGAAGGCATCTGATTTTCCCCCTATATGGAAGAAGATTAATGGCTGAGACCACAAGGGGGACTATTGTTTTGCTGGCTTTGTTCAAATCGATGGTTAAAATACTTTCTTTCACAAAATGCAACATTGCCCCAGAGGTAACAAAAAGCCCTTCTTCTGTGATGTGCCTTCCCTGTGGAGAAAGACCACACACAGGGAAACTGAGCCCACGGTCCATGGCCCTGACTGTTGCAGGTCCAGATTCCTCACCAGGAGACCCAGCTGCCAGGAAATCAGAACTGCACATGGAAAAGCCAAGGTGAAGCAAACCCACTTGAGCTATCGTCAGAAAAAAAAATTCTATTTGTCAAATCCTAGGGTCTTTACTCATAGAGAGGGCCAGGGATGCTGCAACTTGAAACTTCGAAAGTGTCCGGGCAGAACGGTGATCTGCACTACATCAGTTGGGCTCCATGCACTGTTTTATAAGTGATGAATAGAGAACATCTAAGAAGCAATGGATACAGCTTATTTCTGAGACTGTGATTCAATCAGTTTATCACGTTACCTGTCATGGAGCCTCTGGCATTTTCCCAGCTGTGAACAGAACCCCTTCTCCATTCTGTGAGATCCTTGGGTCTTGAAGCTGTTTATAGGAATTTGCCGAGGCCTGGAAGGCAGTGGGTCTCCATGGGTGGCTTCTCTACAGGCACAGCCAGCTGCTCCAGCAAGAACAATAACTTCTTTAGGCTGCCGGACTCTTTGGTCCTTGGGCTGCTCCACACATTTGCCCTGCAAAGCTGTACAAGATGGGATGATTCCTCTTTGAATTAGACCTGGCAAGGACCTTATTGTTTATGAAAACAACCGTGAGAAAGGCTACTCATGGCTTTTTAAGAAAATTTTGCCCAGATCAATGAAAAAGTTACTATCCTGAAACTCCAGGTTTTACACTGTACGCCAATGCTGCCCTGCAGAATTCCTGGGATGATGGACACATTCAGCGTCTGCACCAACCAGCACAGTAGCCGCACAGAGCACTTGAAATGTGGCCACTGCAATCGAAGAACTCACTTCTAAATTGTATTTTGCTTTTTAAAATCTAAATGTGAATAGCCACATGGGTCATCTACACAACGTTTACGGTTACGCAGTTCCTTATAAAGTTTAACCTACATACACCTACTATATGCCCCAGAATTCCTGTTCCGAGGTGTTTACCCAAGAGAAATGAAAACATGTGAATGTACACAGAATTATGTTCAAATATTTGTAGCAGCTGTACTCAGAATGGCCAGAAATTGGAAACAAGTCAAATCTCCACCAACCGATGAATGGAGAGACAAACTGGTATGTCCACACACTGGAACACCACCCAGAGGTGAAAAGGAACACGCTTCTGATACACAGCAACATTACGCTACGCAACAGAAGCCAGGCGTCTAATCGTGTGATTCTGTTTATCTAGAAAAGGCAAAACTCCAGAGACAGAAAGCAGATCAGTGGTTGTCTGGGAGCAGAGGGCGGGCTGTGGGGAGGGGAACTGGCCAGGGGCATGGGGAACTTCAGGGGTGGAGACGTTCTATTTTCTGAAGGTGGTGGTGGTCACGTGACTGTGCACAGTTGTCAAAAAACTCATCAACATGGATACTTAAAACTGGTGAATTTTGTCCCATGTAAATTACATTCCTATAAAGCTGGCTTTTTAAAAACTCTACTTAGCTTTTAGAATGAAAATTATAAAAATTTATTTCCTATGGGTTTCTAACTTCCTTCTACTTAGATGACTACAGAAAATGCTAAGAGGCACTTCACCAAGTGAGCTGGTGAAATAGAGCCCTCCAGCTCTGTTACGTCCATAATTTGACACACTACAAATGATTTTCCAAAAAACACCTTAACCACTTGGAATGGTAGCTCCATGCACTAAGAAGTCAAGTCAACCCAGACATGATCCTTTCTCGAGCCTCCTTTGCCCTCCCTGAATTGGACCTCTCCATGCTTGGGGGAGACCAGCACCAGGACCACAGACAAGTGCCCCGTAGGGACCCATCATGCCCAGGCTAGCCCAGGGGCAGAGACGGAACTTCAGAGCCAGCACCCAGACCATCCCGGCCTCTGCAGCACAGAGGCTGACTGTTGTGCTTCGAATGCTCCCAGCACCCGGGATCCTCAAGTCAGCGAGGGACCAGTTTTCACTGATGGGAAGAAGCTCACTTTGAGGCAGGAGACTGGCCCGCTAGACTCCTGGGCAGGCCGTTATTAGTGGAGGCTGCAATCAGAGCGCTGGGTGTTAGCTGTACAGATCGCTGCAGGCCAAGCTCTCCCCGGGCAGTTAGGGGCTGCACGCCACCTCTGTGTTCAGATCATCAGAGTAAGTCCTTATCACACGCAGAGACTCTTCGTCCGGTCTCCAGCAGCTAGCCTCCGGCAGAGGGCTGAGAATCGCTTGCAACTGGAGTTACTTCCGATCCTGAACTTCTCTCCTGCCGGGAAGAGTGTCCTTCCAGAAGCCACCCTCCAGGTATGCGCTGCAGGAAACGGGCTGCTGCACGTACAGAAGGAAAGTGAGGGACGAGCCCTGTAAGTGTCACAGAATTGAACATTTGCACTGAAATACAGCAAAGGTTTTCACTTTTGCCATTTGTTTTGGTTGTTCTTTAGTCGTACATCTCCAAGGGCAAATAGAACAGAAGACAAGACAATAGCAAAAAAGGCTCGAACGCTGAAGAGCAGCGGGACTGTTTGTGACTGAACTGGACAGAAGAGAAAGGGGGTCCTAAATCAGTGCAGAGAAAACTGGGCGCCAGCTGGATTCTAACCGTGGAGCCAGGAAGCTCAGGGGGTGGCGGCCTCAGGGAGTGGCTCCCTTGAAGAGGGTGAGGGGGGCTAAACACAGGGGATGGCTCGAAAGTTGATCGAACGTGCAGAGACCCCCAGGTCTCATTGCTCTGTCCCCCTACAGCTGGTGACCCCACCTCCATCCTGGCAAAGACTGGAGGTCAGACTCTAGAGGGGGGAACAGACGGGGTCTAGACTCGGGGTCAGGGGCACCGTCCTGAAGGCACCAGGAGAATGTGGACACCCATCCTGCTTCCTGCCTGTGACTTCCAGAGCCTTGGGCTTTGAGACTGCAGGAATGAGACTGGTGGAGTCTGGAAATCAACGTGAGAAAGCAACTCTCCAGACTGAGAGGCTCAGGCTCTCCCCCCACAGCAAGTGCACTTCTGTCAAGTCCATCCGCCTACACTGAGCTTCCAGTGAGCTGTTTGGAATGTGCAGGGAGACAGAAGCTTAAAAAAAACTAAGTGATCAGAATCTTAGAAAGGATTAAAGAGCTATTTCTTCCATGAAATAAAAATATGATGCTTAAAAAGAAGTAATGTAAGAGAACAACAGCTCTCAGAATTTTAAAAAAGAAAAGAAAGATGGTAGAAATTTAATACTTGATAAACATTTTGAAACTAAAGTTGAAAAAAAATTCCAAATCCAAGTAGAAAGAAAAGAGATGGAAATCAGGACAGAAAAGATAAGAAAACTGCAGAACCGGCTCAGGAGGGCCAGCGTCCAAATGATAGGAGTTCCAGAGGGCAGGACAGAAGGCAGGTGGGAGGAGAGTCCAGAACGGGAGGACCTGGGTTTCCAAATGGGAAGGGCCAGCCCGTGCCCAGCCCTGGGAGGCATGGAGAGCAGGAGCAGGGCTGGGGGCCAGGCTTGAGGAGGACAGGGGAGCGTGGTCAGAGGGAGAGGCGAGGGCAGGGTTCTGCACGTGTGGACTTCAGGAGGAACCGGCCAGGTGTTGGGCACAGAGCCAGGGCAGGTGCCTGGCAGCACCGGGCTCAAAGGGGAGGAATCAGGAATCTGTGTTTAGCCAGGAGAATGCCCACCTCTGGCACCTCCACCTTCAACCCCCATCAACAGGCTCTGGCAGAACAAAGAGCCTCCACGAGAGAGAGAGCAGAGGGCAGGTGCTGGAGCCAGCAGGGAGGCCCAGTCCAGGTGCGGAGATGAGGAGGCCACCACTGTGCATGGCTGTTGTCTGTCATGCTGGACGGGGGATCCTGGGGGCACAGAGGGAAGCTGGGGCAGCCCTCGGAGGAGAGTTGAGGGGAGCAGAGGGGACCTTGAGGTGGGGCCAGCAGAGAGGAAGGTGGGATAAGATGGGATTAGCTGGCAAGAGGCCTGGGGATACGCCAGAGCAGAACATGGTCTTGGCACCTACACGTGCAGACACTTCCCAGAATCCTGGGTGTAAGTTTCCTTTCCAAACACTTGTGGGTACTTTTGTTTGTCAGACGCATGACCAGACAACATAGTGGGTTCATCTTTTAACCCAAACTGCAACAACCAACAACCAAACCACCTTGAACGTGCTGGGGTGCAGAAAGCTGTCAAATGTGGTGCTTTAACAGGCTGGAATAAAAAAGCATCATCAAGGTCTCTCTGACCTCCCCCCTCCTGTCCCTCTATCCTCTGTCACTCCCCAAAGCACAGGAGGAAGCTTGTCCCTTACCTGCGTAAAGTCCAGACCCACCAGGGAAGAGGCAGTTCCCTCCGGTCTTTTACCTGAGTTCCCATCAACATAACTCGCATCACAGCGAGGAAGACTAGAGTCTGTCAACACAACTAGAGGAGCTTCTGCCATGGGCCACCGGCTTCTATCTCGGTCCCATTCAGTATTTTGAAGAGAACCAGTCACCAGTCACTGTCTGCTCTGCAGCCAAGTAGACTTTGTCCCAGGCCGTTCTGTGTTCTCCAGGCCCACTGAGCCCCTGAGCCCCCTAAGAGTCATTTACTCTAAACCCCCTTCACCCCTTTCCCTGTGGAGATGGGCATAGAAGTGCCTGTGTCCCAATGGAAAATTGGGACATCACTGTCTCGTGATTCCCCTGTGCTTTGCCTTCTCCCAGCACGTTAAATAATAAAATTTATTATGCCTTTTCTTCATAATGATCTAGATTTGTCAGTGATTTTTCTAATGAACCTTCAGAGGTGGAGAGAAAGCTTTTCTTTGGCCCCTACAAAGCCGTGTTCACAGTTAATATCAGAGGGGGCTGATAAAATTTGTCTCTTTGAGTCTTATTTGGGTTGTAATTTTATTCTTTCTATTTTGTTTGTAAACAGTCTCAAATCACTTTTAACGACCTATCCACGGCCTAAATAAAAATAGCAAACTAATTCACCACCTTTTGGTTCAATGAATAAGTATAGCCAAGTCCCAAATGATAAATGAGCCTAATAACCAGCAATTATTAGTTACATATTGAATTTATTTGGGACTTGAGCTAAACATAAACTGGAACAAACTGTTTCAATTTAGAAGACAGCAATGAACAGACCGGAGCTAATATTTTAAAATTATTTTTCAAAAATGGCAAGAGAGCCCAGAATAGGTAGAGTAACAAGCGCCTTCCCAAGTGTCCACGTGTCAGTCCCTGACACCTGATCTCTGAATATCTTACTTTGCATTTCGGACTTTACAGTTGTGGTTAAGCTAAGGGTCTCGAGTTGGGGAGATTATCCTGGATAATCAGGGGGCCCGATGCCATCACAGGGTTTTTATAAAAGGGAGGCGGGAGCAGAGGCAGAAGAGATGTGATAACAGAGGGGGAGGAGGTGCCCTGAGCCAAGAGGGACAGGCGGCCTCTCGATGCCAGAAAAGGCAAGGAACGGACGCTGCCCTGGAGCCTCCAGAGGGAGCCCAGCTCTGCCGGCTCCTTGATCTTAGCCTGTGGAACCCATGTCAGACTTCTGATCTCCACAAGTGCAAGGCAATGTTTGGGATGTTTTAAGCCACTGTTGGCAGCAGTTTGTTACAGCAGCAATAGGCAACTGATACGAGGCCATGTATTAGGATAAAATATTAAACCTTAATAGCAAAGAGTCTTCAAGCTGATCCTAGACTCCTACTTCATGTAGATACGTTTCCTCTCCAGGCCCAGCCACTGGTGCATTATCCAGACTGCCAGCTAATGGGGACGTCCCTCTCCAGCGGAACTGGCCTTAGTGGAGAGATGGAGGCTTAAGCGCGAGGCCCTCCGTCCAGCCCCCTCCCTGCACTGTGAGGTCGGAAGGACGCAGGGCTCCTGGGGACACGGACCCGAGGTTGAGGCTGGGAGTCTAGCTTTTCTTATCTGGGCTTCCTGCTCCTGGGGCCACTTCGTCCCTGCCTGCTGCAATGAGTCTTGAGCTTCTGGTGGACACTGTCCAAAATCCAGCCCAGCCTTTGCCACACTCACAGTTGTGGAGGTTAGGAGTGGGACTGTCCCTGGGGGAGAGGGGCTGTTATCCTGTTTAACACAGGACTCTAGTGCCATTTTTGAGCAATAAAAACTTTGATTTACTGAAAAAAGTTCAATCTTGTGTGTTTATTTCCCCGTCTCCCAAATTAGAACAATTTATCCCAGTTTATGTTTAGCTTTAGTCCCAAAGAAATTCATTACGCAACTGATGATTACTAGTTATTAGGCTAATTTTTCATTTGGGATTTGGAGGAAGTGGAAAGACTTTGTGGAGCTGTGGATGCAAGCTGGGATTGCGGTGGGTGTGGACATTTTCAGGGAGGGGGAGAGAGTGGTTCAGTTTGGTTGATGAGATATTTGAGCCACTCTGCAGAGAGCCTGCAACCTCACCATGTCCACGCCTTTTCTCAATACCTGTCACAAGGAAACCCTCATTCCTGGTGGCCTGTGGCATTATCCCTGGAAGATTCAGGAAAGATTTTTTAGGACTTGGTATTCAAAAACAACAACAACAACAACAACAACCAAAAACGCTTGAGGAAGGGCTTGGGGAAAGAAACCTTCTCTACTACCAGATCCTGCAGGTGAGGTTCACGTTGCTGATTTGTTTGTTCATTTGTTTCTGCAAAGCAAGTGGCCACATTCTCAAGGCAGTGGGAGGGTCTGCTGGGTGCGACAGTAGTGGGTGGGGTGGGCACTGTCTGAAGTAAGTTGAAAAGAATAATAAAACCAACTAAAAGTCCGACTGCTGTTTATTACCACCATGTGCCATTAATTCTAAACAATGTCAATGGTAAAAATACTCCTACATGAAAAGAATCTTTTTGGTCTAAGTCGAAAACAATTTCTGTGGTCACTGTGTTAAGAATATACATGTAAGATCCAAATTAGCACGTTTATTATTGCTCATATGTTCCTAAACATTGTGTTCTGCATGGAAGTTAATTCAGAGAACTCCCAGTTACGCAGACGGGATTTTCCCAGGCCGCTGGGGTGCAGTTGGGCCTCCAGCCCCAGGGCTCCCTGTACCCCCTTTACAGGAGGGCTGCAGTGAACCAGGGCAGCGCAGAGAAGTGAATGCCCAGAACCAAATTCTGTGGACTTTACCTCTCTTGTGCTGTGCGCCCACCTGGAATGTTTATTTTGTTTAAAATTTAGAACGGTGAGTGCCACCTTCAAGGTGTCGTATTTCCGTTTGGTAAGTGCTCATTTAGTTCATACATCACCACTGACTTAATTTGCATAATATCCTGAAAATGAAACATATTCTCTTGTCGTTGTCAGGTCATTTGAAAACGAAAAAGCAAATCAAGAAAATAAAATTTACAAAAATGGTATGTTGCCCAAACTCTACCTTCCACTTATTGATTCCTGGATAATTATTTAAATAAAATATTATATCAGACTGTAACCAACTGATCAACTTTTAAACCGTTATGTAGATTTTTAAACTGCTGGGAAAAAAGAAGAGGGCTTGTTTTCTTTTTTGTACCATAATATTTCCTTTATTTTTATTTATTTACTGGTATAATTGTATCTATGAAGTTCAATAAAAGAAAAATTTCACTGGTTATGTTTCTTTTATGGCCATCATTATTATCTGTTACATTTTATTATTATAAAAAATAATGTTGTCTTACAGAGAGGGGGTTGCTGAGACATAAGTCACTTTGAGTACACCAAGTGTCAGCTCCACCTTCCACAGTCCTATGGGATGTCATTTCCTCAACTGGAAGACGGCATTGAAGTTCTGCTCACGATCTTCGGGGTTGGACCCCTTATGCCATCTGGTGGACGGGTGGGCGTTGGTTGCAGAGATTAACGGCTCTGGAAGCTCCAGCACGTCATCCATACTCTCAAGAAACAAAGCATGTGATGGAACCCACAGTATGGGGTTTGCCTACTGCCTCGTGGAGTCAGGCATCGTTTCTTCCTCAACAATTTGAACTCGGATGCTACAGGGCTGCTTCCGTTGCCTTTATAGGTATGTGTGGGGTGGAGAGCATGGGATAAGCCCAGGGAGAAAGGAAACTGAGACCCACTTTCCTTTACTTCAGGCTCAACACACTGAAACATGTCTGAGGGGCTGGGGTGTCCCTAATGGTGTGGATCGAAGGAAAGGACTCCAGGGAGGAAATCCACCTCAAGAAAGGGAGGGATCTGGAGCTATGAGCACCGACAGCTCAAGCCACCAGTCTGAAAGCCGGCTCAGGGTCAGCTGGATGGTGATAGGGTCATTTTAATACAGCAGCTTTGGTACTATTTGTGTCTGGAGGAAGGGCTCACCTAAGTGTGAATTGACAGAGGCTTGCCCAAGTGTGAATTGTAAGTGTGAATTGACAGAGGCTTGCCAAAGTGTGAATTGGAAGTGTGAAATGGCAGAGGCTTGTCCAAGTGTGAATTGAAAGAGGCTTGCCCAAGTGTGAATTGTAAGTGTGAATTGACAGAGGCTTGTCTGAGTGTGAATTGTAAGGAGACATTACACCTGGGGATAGGCAGAGTTTTTCTGTGGGACACCCCAGACTCCATGTCCTCCTTTTCTTGAGGATCATCACTGTCTAGATACAAAGAAGATGGCATACTTAACTGTTGATGGAGCAGGCAGCTATGGGACAGCTCAGATGCTGGACTGATTCGTGGACTTGTACATGCACCTCTAGGCTAATTTGGGAATATTTAAGCAAAGAAATATTCATAAAAGGTTTGGATCCATTTAAGAAGTGCCAGTAGGGGCCATCAGAGTCTGGGCACAAATGTCAGTGTGGCCTCATTTGTATCCCAGCAGCACAGCCTGCAGCAAAGCTCGAGTCATAAAGTGCAAAGTCAACCCCAAAGCAACAGGGTCCAAGTCACATTATCCACCACAAGGCTGAGCTGATGATAGGAACTAATCAATTTAGCCATTTGCAACTCACTTCTAGAGAAACTGGTGTGTGTCCAGACCCTTCGCTACCTAAGTTGTAAGAATGCTTACTTTTTCAAAAGAGCTGCAATCATTTTTGGTCAATAGAAATAGACTGCATTCAGAAAAATGTCAGCAGAAAGATGTCTCTGATGGCAGTTTTTTGAGAGATAAGAAATGATGGGCATAGAAGAGGGAGAAGAGACCAAAAAAAAAAAAAAAGGGGGAAATCGATCAAAGCAAACAAGAAAAAGTGGTTGCAATCTCAGGACAAGAGCAAGAGGGAGCAGCTGCTGAAAGGAACTCCCAAACCATAGCTCGGACTTAACTGAGCTCTAGGAGTTGCTAGGACAGTGCTGGAGGCCCAGTTGTACCCCTGGGACCCCCGAGAATCCCAGCCTGCTTAGTGTCAGCAGTTCCAGCAGCAGGCCCTGCCCTCCCTCCATGACGGCTCTGGCTCTCCACAGCTCAGTCTCTTACCCTCTCCCCAGTGACTCCCTCCCCCAACAAAAAGGAAAACTACTCAACTCAACCTCTTCAAGCCCTATCTTCCAGCAGTCAGGGCTACCCTACTTCCTGACACTTCCTGCTCGTTTCTAGATGTTTGTAACCGTTCCATGGATTCATGAAGAGCAGACAGACAGAGCTGTTCTGGGGGAAGGACAGAGGCTGCCCTGGGGCAGGCGAGCTGAGGGCACCTTGTAGCAGCTTTGGCAAAGTCACAGCATGGGAAAAGGAAGTCTCACAGCTATTTGTCAAGCATGGTTTGAATGTGAGCCACGACAAAATTCTAATTTTAGTGGCAATTAAAGTCATTAGCAAAATGAGTGTCCAGCAACAACCATGAACAGTAATAAACAAACAAATACTGTGCATCATCTGAAGTCCTAACGTTTATGACAAGTAACTAGTGACATTTATTAATGGCATAATCTACAAAAAGCTTCTGGTTCTGCTCACTTAAAGTGCTCTTTAATTACGGTAAGATCCAGGAGGAACAAGACCAAGTAGACTATATCTCTTCAGTGTAAAAAGTGCTCAGTCATCCACGGCAGGAGACTTGCTGAGTCCCCGTGATGACCTTTGACACTGTCTTGTCACAGTCCCTCATCCCAGCCCTCCAGAATCTTCCAGTGAACTGGGCTCCCCAGATATTCCCTCCATGGGAAATTATGTTCTGGGGAAAGAAAAGAGATAGAAAGGAAGAAAATAAGTCACGTGAGCTCTGGGGACATGGAGGAGGCTATAACATCACTTAGCGCTTTGTTTTAGATTCTTGGGGGCAGGAGGCTGCTTTGAGCAATTCAGCACTTCAGTATAGAAAGCAGTTACTAAGTCCTATTTCTATGCCTAGGAAAATAGCTTTATCACCAATAACCAATCAGCAATCAAAACATACTAACTTCTGCTCTAAGGAAATAGTTGAACTGTGAATTACTAGTCGCACCTGGGCCCCTGCTCACTAGCAGGCATGTGTGAAGCAGTTAGCAAACTCCAGGTGGCTTCAGAAATTTTGAAGTACTAGTCCTGATGCTACATTAAAAAATGTAACTGCCCTCAGATATTCTTTATTTTTCAAAAAAGCATTACCAGACCCATATCACGTCAGATATTGTGATATAGTTCAAATCCCAAACCTCACTGACAGGTGGTATTTTTCAGTAGAAAGCACACTAGTGTCATCCTATTCCTGGCAATCTTTAGCTGTGTGATGTGGCAGGTTCCCTTTTCCAAAGATGGCCTCAGCAATGTCTCTCCTTCCACATGCTCTTCTGTGTTGTGGTGTTGTCATGCCCACATCAAGAGGAAGGGTCTAAGTCTCCTCCCCTTGAATGTGGGCTCGTCTTAGTGACTGCTTGGCCAATAGAGTGTGGTGGAAATGATGAGAACAATCTGGAAGACCTGTACCTTTTCCCTGTGAGTCTTGGTAGTGTCCCTGTCAGAAGCCAGCCTCTATGCTGACAGAGGCCTCAGGTAAGTGCTTAGTTGAGGGCCTGGCTGAGCTCCCAGGACACAGCCAGCATCAACTGCTACCCCTAGTGTGCCATCTTGACGGGAGCCCTGTGGGCCTTCAGATGGCTGCAGCCCTGGCTGACACTTGACTGCAACTGCATGAGAGGCCCCAGGTGTGAGCCGCCCAGTGGAGCCTAGTCAACCCACAGAGCCATGAGAAGTAATAAAATGATTGTTGTTTCAAGCCACTGAGCTTTTAGGTGGCTTGCTATGGGGTGACAGAAAACCAGAGCAGTGACTTTGAGCTAGCTCCTCAACTTTCCTGTTTCTGCATCTGTTGAAAAGAGAAAGAAAATGATCTTCTGGACTGGCCTATACATAAGGCTTTTCTGAAGATCAAAAGTATTTTAATATCTAAAAAGCAGTGTAATTATTAATGCTTTTGCCTCTATATCAGTTATTCCTTTTCCTACTTCTAATTTTATTAGTGTTTCCTATTTTCTTCAATGCGCTTCCCATCAAAATACCAATGACATTCTTCACAGAAATAGAAAAAACAATCCTAACATTCATATGGAATGACAAATGACCCTGAATAGCCAAGCAATCCTGAGCAAAAAAAAAAAAAATACAGTCAGAGGCTTTATGCTTC
>NW_007732036.1:43701-47150 GCF_000696425.1 Galeopterus variegatus
CAATGCAATCCCCATCAAAATTCCAATGACATTTTTCTCAGAAATGGAAAAAAACTATCCTAACATTAATATGGAATAAGAAAAGACCACAAATAGCCAAAGCAATCCTAAGCAAAATAAAATAAAGCTGGGGGCATTATACTACAGGGCTATAGTAACCAAAACAGCATGGTATCAGCATAAAAACAGACACTTGGACCAATGCAACAGAATAGACAACCCAGAAACCAACCCACATATTTACAGCCAACCAATCTTCAACAAGGGAAGCAAGAACATGCAGTGAGGCTCTCGCACCTTCAATAAATGGTCCTAGGAAAACTGGATATCCATATGTAGAAAAATGAAGCTAGACCTGTACTTCTTGCCATATACCAAAATCAACTAAAAATGGATTAAAGACTTAAATATAAGGCATGAAACTTTAAACACTCCAGGGTGTAGGGCTGGACTAAGACCCCAAAAGCACAGACAACAAAAGAAAAAATAAGCAAATGGGTTTATGTCACACTAAAAAGCTTCTGCACAGCAAAGGAAACAATCAACAGAGTGAAAAGACAACCTACAGAATGGGAGAAAATATTTGCAAACTGTGCATCTAAGAAGAGATTAATATCCAGAATATACAGGGAAATCGAACACCTTTACAGTAAAACAACAAATAATCTGATTAAAAAGTGGGCAAAGGACTGAACAGACATCTCTCAAAGGAGAATATACGAATGGCCAACAGGAATATGAAAAAATGCTCAACATTGCTAATCATCAGGGAAATGCAAATCAAAACCACTTTGAGACATTACCTCACCCCAATCAGACTGGCTATTATTAAAAAGGACAGAGAATAACAAATGCTGGTGAGGATGTGGAGAAAGTGGAACCCTTCTACACTGTTGGTGGGACTGCAAATTAGTACACCCATTATGGAGAACAGTATGGAGGTTCCTTAAACAACTACAGATAGAATTGCCATATGACCCAGCAAGCCCACTGCTGGGTATATATTCAAAGGAATGGAAATCATAAAGTCGAAGGTTTACCTGCACTCCCATGTTTATCACAGTTCTATTTACAATAACTGGCTAAGGAACCAAACTAAATGTCCATCGATGGATGACTGGATAAGGAAAATGTGGTATATATACACAATGGAATACTACTCAGCCATAAAAAAGAATGAAATTCTGCCATTCACAGAAACATGGATGAGCCTCGAGAAAATTATGTTAAACGAAACAACCCAGGCACAGAAAGATAAATACTGCATATCCTTACTGATAAGTGGGAGCTGAATTAATAAACAAACAAACAATAAAGCAAGAGAGAGAGGGGGGAAAGAGAGAAACAACAATCACAATAATATGCTGAACCTTTAGAAAGGGAGAACAGAACTGTGGTTACTAGAAGTGGAAAGTCGGAGGGAGGTTAATGAGAAATTGGTCAACAGACACAAAGAATGTTACGTATTATGATGACGAATAAGCTAACTATCCTGATTTGACAATCACATATTGTACACAACTATTGATAGTCAACTTTGTACCCCACAAATATGTATAATCAATTATTCTCCAATTAAAAATAAATTAAAAAATATTCCCCTCTGATTACAAGAATAATACAAATTTTATCATAAAGATTTTTCAAAGAGACAAAAGCTGTAAGGAGATATAATTATGTATAATCCTTTCATGAAGTTGAAAGTACTGTTAACATTTTAGAAGATTTACCATTAATCTCTTCTATAGATATACTAGTATTCACACATATGCAGTAGGTGTCCTCTGTTCTAAACAGTTAAAATGATTAATTGGTTGGTTGACCAAAACTCTAAAAGTAGGAAATCAAAAAGAATGAATATATATATACATATATATTCATATATATATATACTGTAAATATTTTATTATGATTTAAAACCTACAATAAATTAAAGTGGACAATATTTTAGTGCAATGCCTTCACTCTGGAATTGAATCATTTTTCTTGCATAGACCACACCCAGGATGCATTCTTTAGGATGCCTCGTTTTGTTTTCTATAAAGCCAAGCAAGTCCTTAAGGACACCCATAAAAATCTAACAGCAGAACTTTTCTAGATTTTACACTTCCTTCCCCAGCCTTTGCAATTACCTTGCTAACACCTCACCATTGAATTCCATATGCATTTTTAAGCGAATCACTCTTGTCTTTCTAAAGAATTCACCTGTGATTTCACAGAAACACTATTTTAATGGCCATATTTCATTTCTTTATATAAAAATTTCTTAGAATAACAAGTACAATAAACAAAGACAGATTTGGGATCAAGTACAATGCCTTAGTTTAATTAGAAGAACTGAATAGCACTATTGAGCTTCAAATCTCTCCTCAACACTTGCAAAAACACATTATTTTCAAGTACCCATAAAATACCCACAAAAGCATTGACCATGTTTAGACAAAAAGAAGCCATAATAAATTCCATATAATGGAATAAATTTTGAATTAAAAAACAAAACCTAAAAAATTCCTTATGACTGCAAACTAAACAATATACTCATATTTCTAAATAAGGATTGAATTTAAGGTTCAACATTCTTAAAATAATGAAATACTTAGAACTGACTAGTAATGAAAACTCTGTGGGTCAACATTTTGAAAACCAGAGACATCAGTACTTATGGGAAAATGTATAAATATATTTACTAGGAAATAGAAAATATTGCAAACAAGCAGTTTAAATATTCTGCTTAGAAAGTTGAAAAAAGAACAACAGACCAAAAATAAATTAAAAAGGAGTAGAATAATAAAGATAATGCTAGAAACCAATAAAACAGAGTAAAAATAAGGAGATCAACAATAAAAAAGGTGGTTTTATGAAATGAAAAATTAAACTATAGTAAAATGAATTAAGAATAACAGATAGAAATGCTAATATAGAATGAATAGATGGAAAACCACAGATTTTTTAAAAAGAGAATATCATGAATAAGATGTTCTAATACATTTTAAAAGCTGGACAAAACAGATAAATTTCTGGAAAAAACATAGAATGTGAAAATAGGCACAAACAAAAAGTAGAAAACTTGAACAGAACAGCAAAAATTTAAAACCTTGAAATGGAAATTAAAGACCATCCCCTCCTGGAAATAATTCCTACGTTCAGTATGACAAGTAACCAAACTTTCAAGGAACAGATAATGTCTGTCTTATATAGGTTATTCTAGAAAATTGAAAGCTGCCATATTAATTTTATACTGCTTGCGTAGCTTTTATTCAAAAACTGGATAAAGTAGTAAAAGAAAAGATTAGTATAGTCCCATTTCGCTTCTGAACACACATGCAAAAATCCCAAATTAAATATTAGTTAACGTGATCTAAGAAGATACTTTAAAAATTACATTTAGCATTGTAAGGATGGTTCAACATGGGAAAAATCCAAAAACGTAATTTAATACATCATTAGTT
>NW_007732036.1:47436-49043 GCF_000696425.1 Galeopterus variegatus
TCCATATTAATTTTATACTGCTTGCGTAGCTTTTATTCAAAAACTGGATAAAGTAGTAAAAGAAAAGATTAGTATAGTCCCATTTCGCTTCTGAACACACATGCAAAAATCCCAAATTAAATATTAGTTAACGTGATCTAAGAAGATACTTTAAAAATTACATTTAGCATTGTAAGGATGGTTCAACATGGGAAAAATCCAAGAACATAATTTAATACATCATTAGTTAAATTTTTAAAAAGGCTAAGAATGATCTCAACAGAGTCAGAAAACACTTTTAAAATATAGATGGGAATAAGGGTACCCCCTATTGTTAGAAGAAATATTGGTGGTACTGACATAAGACAATTACAAAAAGTAAGTGGTGTAAGACTCGGAAGGGATGATGCAAAGCTACATTATTTGCAGATGATGTGATCCTACTGGCTCGGACTCTCTCCCTGACCACACTCTAGTCGGGCTCCTCTGAGAGCTCTTCCCCACTAGGCTTCAAGCTTGGCCTTTAAGAACTGCAAACCCTCAGCACAAGCAATTTGTCCAACCCCCATGTTAAGAACCTTGAACAAACTCCAGGATAGTTTCCATCAGCTCGAGGCCATGTCCCTAGGATGACAGCTCCAGCCCCCTTAAGTTCCTGTCTGAGAAAGCTCAACACTGCCAAAAAGATTTTACTGTTTTTTCAAGCCAAAATCTGACTCTAGGCCCCTGACTTCCCTTTTCTTTAATATTTACTTTAGAAACTTGCAATTATAAATACTTCCTCAGTCTGTGTTAGTCTGGTTTTGTTGCTTATAACAGAACACCTGAAACTGGGTAATTTACGAAGAAGTAAAAATTTATTTTTTACAGTTTTGGAGGCTGGGAAGCCCAAGGTTCAGGGAACACATCTGGTGAGGTCTTCTTGGTGGGAACTCTACGGAGTCCTGAGGTGACCAGGGTGTCACATGGCAAGACTGGGCTGAGCAAGAGAGAGCTAAGCTTCTCACTCGCTTTCCTTATAAAGCCATCAGAACTGTATTAGTCCCTTCCTGTTGCTTATAACAAAATATCTAGAACTGGCTAATTTATAAGAAAAGGAAATTTATTGCTTAGTTCACTCTTGTTTTACAGCCCTTCAAACCACACCCGTGACTACCATTATTAATCCATTCAGCATGGCAGGGTCCTACAATCTCATCACCTCTTTGAGGCCTCACCTTCCAATACCATAATAGGATTTCCCACCCTCAACAGTCACAGTGGGGATTAAGCCTCATGAGGTTGGGGGGCATCCAATATACAGCATTCCATCCATGAACCCCCAAACTCATGTCCTTCTTACACACAAATACGTTCATTTCATCCCCAAAGTCTTAACTTGTTTCAATTCAAAAGTCCAAAGTTCAAGGTCCCATCTGTGAAATCAAAACAAGTTTGCTGGAGACCTGCTCCAGTCAAGTTGTGGGTACCCGAAAAGGGAGAGGAAGGGTCAGCGAAAATAACAAACACAGACAGAGACCTCAGTGCATCAATATGCACGTTCTCTCTCTGCCGGCTGTCAGCATGTTGCAGCTGGAGCACAGTAGAGCATGAGACAATGCCTTTTATTTAGTTTTTTCTCTGCAGGG
>NW_007732036.1:50043-51535 GCF_000696425.1 Galeopterus variegatus
GGTTTCATTCCCATATACTTAATTTGTCCCAATCATATAATTTCTCATTAATGCCAACCATTCTCTTGCCATTAATATAATCTCCAGTAAGTGATGTTTGCCAACTTACATTAGGCTGCAGCTCATATTTAGTCATGAGCGGTGTTTTTGGAACATATGTTGGGGTGGTCAATTTATCATAAGGGGATAATTTTGAATTGTCCAATTTACTCGGATCCACTGTGGGAATGTTTAGTTCAATGATTGTATAATTATTTGTGTTATTTTTATAATCTTTTGGGAATTCAGAGAACTGCCATGCTAACCAAAATATCGAAAGAGAAGGCAAAAGCGCAAAGCCGAGGCAGGCAGCCCTTCTGGTTGCAGCAAGTGCTCGTAGCTGCGGCCTTACCAACAGCTCTCCCTCCAGTGGCCCTGCCAACTTGGAGAGAGCAGACCAAGCTGACTCCTTTAGGACTCTGCCATGGCGTGGACCATGCCACAAGTTATCCACTGCCAAGATTCAGTTTTGGGACAAACACAGGGCACATATTCACATTTGAAAAGGTAGAAATAGGCCAGAAGAAAGGGGTAACAGGTCCTAAGCAAGTCTGAAACTTAGCAAGTCAGGCATTAAATCTCAAAANCCAGTGGCCCTGCCAACTTGGAGAGAGCAGACCAAGCTGACTCCTTTAGGACTCTGCCATGGCGTGGACCATGCCACAAGTTATCCACTGCCAAGATTCAGTTTTGGGACAAACACAGGGCACATATTCACATTTGAAAAGGTGGAAATAGGCCAGAAGAAAGGGGTAACAGGTCCTAAGCAAGTCTGAAACTTAGCAAGTCAGGCATTAAATCTCAAAACTGGTGAATCATGTACCTTGACTCCATGTTTAATATCCTCTGCATGCTGGTATGAAGGTTGGGTCCCCAAGTCCTCAGGAAGCTCTACTTCTATGGCTGTCCTGGTCTCAGGTCATGCTTCAGCTCTCCCAGGCTGGTGTTAAATGCTGGTAGTTCCACAGGTCTGGGGTCTCTATGGCGGTCCCACTCTCACAGCTCCACTAGGCATTGCACTGATAGGGTTTCTCTGCTGCAACACTGACCCCACATTTCCACTCGGCATTGCTCTAGCAGAGGCTGTCTGCTGTGACTCCACCCCTGTGACAGATCTCTTCCTGGGCCCCTAGGCTTTTCCATACATCCTTTGAAACCATGGTGGAAGCTCCCAAGTCTCTACAGTTCTGGCATTCTGCAAGCCTGCAGACCTAACACCATGTGGATGCTGCCAAGTCTTTTGGCTTGTATTTTCCAATTTAGCCATGGCTAGAGCAGCCTATGCAGCTGGGATGCTGGTGTGGGGAGCAGCATCCCGAGGTGGCCCTGGGCAGCAAGTCCATGGAGGGCACCTCAGGCCTGTTCCCCAAGACCATTCTGTCTCCCTAGACCTCTGGGCCTATAATGGAAGATGCAGCCTCCAAGATCTCTGAAATGCCTTCAAGGCCTTTTC
>NW_007732036.1:52484-59634 GCF_000696425.1 Galeopterus variegatus
TCTGGCATTCTGCAAGCCTGCAGACCTAACACCATGTGGATGCTGCCAAGTCTTTTGGCTTGTATTTTCCAATTTAGCCATGGCTAGAGCAGCCTATGCAGCTGGGATGCTGGTGTGGGGAGCAGCATCCCGAGGTGGCCCTGGGCAGCAAGTCCATGGAGGGCACCTCAGGCCTGTTCCCCAAGACCATTCTGTCTCCCTAGACCTCTGGGCCTGTAATGTAAGATGCAGCCTCCAAGATCTCTGAAATGCCTTCAAGGCCTTTTTTTCCTTCTCTTGACAATCCCTTTCTTCTATACTCATCTCCGTAGCAAGGTTTCCCTGGCTGTGCCATTGCATTTTCCTGCTGAAAATGCTCTCTTCTCTACCACATGGCCAGGCTGCAAATTTTCCAAATCTTTACACTCTGCTTCCCTTTTAAATTCTGGCTTTATGTCATGCCTTTGCTGCCATAATGCAGTGTAGGCTACTACAAGTAGACATGCAGCTTCCTTAATGCTTTGCTGCTTAGAAATTTCTTCTGCCAAACACTCTGGTTCACAGCTCCTGTGTTCCAGCTTCCACAATGTCCTAGGGCATGGACGCAAAGCAGCCAAGTTCCCTGCCTTCATAGCAAGGGTGATCTTAGCCCTACCGTCCAAAAAGCTTCTCATTTACATCTGAGGTCTTCTCAGCATGGCCTTTACGTTCCTACTTCTGTAAACATTCTGCTCATCACCACTTAACCGATCTCTACAAAGTTTCAAACGTTCCCTGGTTTTCTTGTCTTGTAAACTTTCACCAGCATCTAGGTTTTTTTTAGCCACTTCTTCCAAATTTTTTTCTAGCCTGTTCCTCCAAATTCTTCCAGCCTCTGCCTATTACCCAGTTCCAAAGCCACTTCCACATTTTCATGTATTTTTTATAAGCAACACTGCACTTCTCTGTTACCAGTTTTCTGTATTAGTCCATTTCTGTTACTTATAACAAAATATACAGAACTGAGTAATTTATAAAAATACAAAATTTACTGCTTACAGTTTTGGAGGCTGAGAAGTCCAAAATCCAGGGGACACATCTGGTGAGGTCTCTGTACTAGTGGTGACTAAGTGATTCGGGTATCACATTTCAAAATGATGGAGTGGAGAGAGAAAAAACTAACCTCCTCATTCACTCTTGTTTTAAAACCCTCTGAACCGCACCCCTGACTACCATTATGAATTCATTCACTACTGTATGGTCCTACAATCTAATCACCTCTTCAAGGCTCACCTTTCAATTACCATAATAGGATTTCCCACCCTCAACATTTATAGTGGGGATCAAGCCTCAGTGAGGTTGGGGGGGATCTAATCTACAGCAATAACCACCCCGATACCACCCATTAAACCAACAATGGATTAATGCATTCACTAGGGTGCAGGCCTCACAATCTAATCACCTCTTAAAGTCCCCATCTTCCAATTACCATAATAGGATTTTCCACCCTCTTAACTCTGTTACAATGGGGGTCAACTTTTCAATATGTGAACTTTTGGGAGACACATTTAACCCACAGTTCAGTCCCTTTGAGATGTATCTTCTACACCCCAATAATGTCTTCCTTAAGGATATGGGAACCATCCCCGTGGAATGTAATCATCAGGAAATACAGGGCCTGTGCCTCCCAGTCTCTGTGGGAGGGTAGGAACCTAACTTTGATAAACATCAGTTAGCAGGCACAGATAGACTAATACTCACCAGCCCCCACCTTCTTCTGCAATTTGCTTTTCCCTAACTCTGCTCGAGCCCCGCCCATTTCCTCTTCCTACTCCCTAGTCTCTCTTTTAAACACCCAGTCACCTCTGCACAGATCAAAGTTGAGCTCAGTTCTATACTGAACTCACTGTCTCCCTACTGAAATAGTCCACATGAAATCTGTCTTGCCATTTTAAATGAAAATCTGAGAAATAATTTCTCTTTGACACTATACTTTAAAAAAATAGCTGACTATACAGAAATAAGGAGAGTTTTGGAAGTTTACTGGACGCTAGATCAAATTATAAAACTCAACAGCATTTTTCTACATAGATAAAATACAACTAGAAAATATAGAAGAAAATAAGATACAATTTACAACAGTAACAAAACTATACAATATCAAAGAACTTCCTTATACATGAGAACTCTATGAAAAGAAAAAATGCTATGAAAGAAGATACAATAAAACTGAAAACAAAAATTTGAAACTACTCTATGGATGAGGTAAATTAACATATAAAGATGTCAATTCTCCCCCAAATTTTCTATAAATTCCAACAAATTATATTAAAATTTCCAGATGAATTTTTAAAAAATTTTAAACATCTTATTCACCTCTATGGAAGAATAAAGATTCCCAATAGATAAGTAAACCTTGACAAAAGAAGAGAAAAGAGGCAGCCTTGCCCACCAAATCAGCACAAACACATAGTGACCCAACAGTGTTGGGTACAGTGTTGATGACAGGTCAGGTAGTGGAAAAGGGAACAGCAGAGCTTGTAGAATTCCCTTGAAAATTGAGAACTTGATGTACGACACAGATGGCATCAACGGAGAAAGATTGTTTTGTAGATAGTTTTGGTAGAACTGGCTTATGATGTAGAGAAAACAATACTGGATCTTACATAATAGCCTAAATAAAGGCTCACTCCAGATGGATCACAGACCTAAATGAAAAAGGAGAAATTACAAAGTCAACAGAAATAAATAAGGAACATCTGATTCTAGCCAAGATGGAATAATGGGGACTGGATTTACCCTCCCATCCTAAAGAACTAAAATAAAACAGAACTAAGTATATGAAACAATGGTACATACATTGGACAATAAGCAGTGATCCCTGAGAAACAGAACAAATGAGACGACCCTCATGATCACTCCAGCTTCCTGCCTGGAGAGAGTTGCAGGGAGCAGCACAGAATTGTGAAACCCAGGTCAAGCCCAGGGGTCTTCCCAAGTCAAGGAGATGGAGTTGGGAATCTCAGGAGGTTAAGGTGAAGTAAAGAATATCTTAGTGACTTTGGGTTTCACAGTGAACTCCTAAACAGGATTTAAAAATAAAAGCCACTAATTTTAAAAGAGAAAAATCAGCAAATTTGACCTCATCAAAATGAAAAACTTTGTTGTTTAAAAGACAGTGTTACAGAAATGAAAAGGCAAACCACAGATTAGAAGAAAACATTTACACAGAGTTCACAGGACAGGGTTCCAGAAAGGAGAGAGTTGGACAGACATAAAGATCTCTGGAAACGGATGGAAGGTTCCCCTCATGCCTGCAGCTGAATATTGATCAGCACAAGTGTACTGGTATTTCTACATACTAGCAAAGAACAATCAAAGACTGAAATTGAATGATTAATACAGTTTGCAATACCATAAAAAATATGAAGTACTTATGTGTAAAGTTGACAAAAGATGTGTAAGACTGGTGTGCTGAAAATGCAAAACATTGCTAAGAGGACTTAATGAAGACATTAATAAATGGAGCATTCTATCATGTTCAGGGGCTGGAAGACAATATTGTTAAGATGTCAGTCCTTCCCAAATTGCCCTATAGATTCAGTGCAATCCCCATCAAATCCCAGAAATTTGTTTTTTTTTCTTCTGGCGGGAATGGACGGAGTTTTGACAGACTGATTCTAAAATTTGTATGGACATATAAAGGACCTAGAATAGCCACAAAACTTTATAAAAGGAAAACAAAGTGGGAAAATTTATGCTGTTTGATTTCAAGACTTATTAATAAACTAGAGTAATCAAAACAGTGTGGGATTAGAATAAAGATAGACATAGATCAACAGAAGGGAATAGAGTCCAGAAATAGATCCATATTACATGGTCAATTGATTTTTGATGAAGGTGCAGGGGTAATTCAAAGACATTGTCAATATTTTCAACAAATGGTGCTAGAGCAATCGAAGAGCCATATATGTAAGGAAAATTATCCTCCACCCTTTCCTTAGATGGTATACAAAAACTAACTCAAAATACATCATAGACCTTAATATACTTGAGTTAAAACTATAATTCTTCTAGAAAGAAACATAGAAGAATATCTTAGTGACCTTGGGTTTCACAGTGAACTCTTAAACAGGATTTAAAAATAAAAGCCACTAATTTTAAAAGAGAAAAATCAGCAAATCTGACCTCAACAAAATGAAAAACTTTGTTGTTTTAAAAGACAGTGTTACAGAAATGAAAAGGCAAACCATAGACTGGAAGAAAACAACTGCAAATCATTTATCTAACAATGGGCTTATATCTAAAATACATAAAGTACTCTTAAGAATCCACTTGAAGAAGAAAAAGAATGTGATTTAAAAAACTGGACACAGCTGACCAGTTAGCGCAGTTGGTTGGTTAACCTTTGTCAATTTCTTAAAGGTTAAATATATATTTATCATACTGCTTACCCATTCTACTCTTAGGTACTTACCCAAGAAAAATGAAAACATGTTCACTCAAAGACTTATACACAAAGTACAAATATTACTATTTGGAATAATTGTATTCATCCATTTTGTGTTCCTATAACAGGAATACCTGAGACTGGATAATTTATAAAGAACAGAGGTTTATTTGGCTACGATCCTGGGACAGCTGCATCTGGCACAGGCCTCAGGCTGCTTCTACTCATGGTGGAAATTGGCAGGCAGCCAGTGGGTACAAGCAGATCACATGGCGAGAGGAAGCAAGGGAGAGAGAGAAGGGAGGTAGCAGGATCTTTTAAACAACCAGCTCTCACGGGAACTAATAGAGTGAGAACTCCCTCATTAATCCCCCCTCCCCTAGGGAGAGCATTAATCCATTCATGAGGGATCCACCCTCATGACTCAAACAGCTCCCAACACTGTCACATTGGGGATCAGATTTCCACATGACTTTTGGGGGGACAACACATCCAAACCCTATCAATTATAAATTTTAAATTATAAAAATATTATAAATTATTAGTAGTAATAATAATCCAAAACTTGAAACAACCCAAATGTCCAACAAATGAATGGATAAAATTGTGGCATATCTATGTGATAGAATACCACTCAATAATAAAAAAGAATGAACATAACAACATGGTTAAAACTCAAAATACTTATGCTGAATGAAAGAAGCTAGACCTAAAAAGAGTACACATTGTATGGTTTTATTTATTTAAAATTCCAGAAAATTCAAACCAACTTATAGAAACAGAAAAAAAGCAGTGATTTCTGGAGATGGGAATCATGAGGAAACTTCTGAGAGTGATGTACAGGCTCATTATCTTCATGCTGGTGATTGTTTCATTGGGGGGAAATATATATATGAACTCATTAAATCTTATATTTAAATATGTGCAATTTATTATACATCAATTATACCTTGATAAATCTGTGACAAAAAAAGAGAAGGAATCGGGGGGAATCCCTTTGGTCCGAGGCAAGTGTAGGGGTTCATAAAGAAAGCCAAAATAGTACACATATAAGGGGGAGCATTATGATTTGATTGTATCAAAATTAAAGATTTCTGTCCACTAAAGTATCATATAGTTAAAGTCAACAGACAGGTGAGAGATTGGTTAAAGATATTTGCAACATCTAAAACTGATAAGGGATCAATATTATGAAATTATAACCTTGTTTATTTCTTGAACAAGTAATTCACAGAAGGGGAAATGCGAACAGTTAGCAAGAATATAAAAAGATGTTCAATCTTGTACAAATCAGAGAAATTAAGATAAAACCACAATAAGATACCACTTCAGTCTCATCGCTGTGACAAAGTGGAATAATATCTGTCTTTGGCAGGGATGTGGAAAAAGAGGAACACACATGAGCTCCTGATGGGAGTGATACTGATGCACCATTCTGAAGAGCAACCTGCCAGGATTTAACCAAATTACACCCTCCTTGCCACACACACACACGTCCTGTTCCCTTGCAATCCCCTTTGTAAATGTATATCCCGAGGTGATTCCCACACAGGTCCACGCGGGAGGTTGTAGAAGGATGTTCTTCTCAATATTTTGGGGGTAGATGGAAGCAACCTAGGTGTCCATGACTAGGGGAATAGGCAGGAAAATGGAGAAGAGGCAGACAAAGGAACAGCTGCCGGAGTGAGAAAGAATGTACTAGATCTTCACACTGTAACAGAGAGATCTTAAAAGATACAGTGACAAGATAAGAAGCTATTTAATTTAAAGCAAGAAACCTATAATTCATAATTTATGTGAGTTAGCCTGCCGCCGCCCCCCATTTATAAACTTATTTTCCAAGGGCACATATAAAACCCTTTCGGGCAGCTCCATCTGAGGAAAGGAGTAAAGAGCATAGGATTGAAGAACCAGGACGAGGGAATAAGTGGTTGTGTGAATAAAAGCCGAGAGGGAGCCTTGACCAAATCGTGGTGATGGTGTACCCTCAACTGGGGAGGGTAGATAACTTAAAGCTCTGCACCTGAAGTCCAGAAACGAAAAGGAAAAAAAAAGTATCAGTATGTTCCTAGGCTACAAAATTATTATTTTTATCAAGAATGAATCTTTTTTTCAAACAAAATTTATCCCGTATTTCATTTTTATCTTTCATCGACTGTGATTAAATTTGTCAGCACAAGTCCTAATATTGGCATCTTTAAGTTCTTTCAGTCAATTACACTTGGAGGTGACGTTGTATTATTCTAATATTCTGCTGCTCATGATTTTGCAATATTTGCTTTTTTCTTTTCTAGTACCTGCTTAGGAAAAGGACATTTTGGTTTCTGGATAGTTAGCATTTTGTAATTCAAACTTGATATGGGATTTCCAGATTGTCTGAATTGGGGTCACAGAATTGCATTTCTACAATTTGGCTTTTTGAGTGGAAATTTTCTGCTTTATTATGTATATGATCCAAGAGTTTGAGAGCAGAGGAGGAAGAATCCATTCGTATGGACCAGATGTAAGACACACCTATGAGTTATTCTTTTACGACTTTGAAGTTGGCATCCAACATGTGCTTCCGCAGGTGTTCAAGTGCTAAGTTCATAGCTCAGTGAACGAGAGGAAGCAAGGGAGAGAGAGAAGGGAGGTAGCAGGATCTTTTAAACAACCAGCTCTCACGGGAACTAATAGAGTGAGAACTCCCTCATTAATCCCCCCTCCCCTAGGGAGAGCATTAATCCATTCATGAGGGATCCA
>NW_007732036.1:59864-67420 GCF_000696425.1 Galeopterus variegatus
TTCAAGTGCTAAGTTCATAGCTCAGTGAATTATCACAAAGAGAGCACAGTGACGCAGCCCCATCCAGGTCAAGAAGTAAAACACGGTCAACCCCATCGGAAGCTCCCCACGTTCTCCCTGCTCATCATTACCCTCTCCTCCTCAGACGTAATCACCACTGGGAATTCTCAAATGCTGTCGATTACTTTGGCCATTTTTGAATTTTATACAAATGTGATCATACTTCTTTTTTATGTCTGACATCTTTCACTCACCATTTGTTGGTGAGATTCATCCATGTTGTTGTATGTAGCATTAGTATGTTCGTTCACTTTTACTTCTGTATTGTATTCCATTGTATGACTATACTGCAATTTACATATCAATTCTACTCTTGAGGGACATCTGCATTGTTTTGCATTTATGGCTTTACGTCTGATGCTGCTATAAACACTTCTGGACATGTATTTTGGTTTACAAGTGCATGAACCATAGGATATATGTATATATTCAATTTGAATAGATAATACTAAACAGATTTCCAAAGTGCTTACACCATTTAATTTACAATTCCACTAACAGTGCGTGTGAGTTTGTTACTCCACCTCTTTGTCAACACTTAGTGGAGTCAGTCTTTTAATTTTAGATAATGCAGAGTGAATTTAAGAATTTACCTAGTGAGATAATAGTACCTTATTGTGTTTCTAATTTGCATTTCCCTAATAAAAAATTAAATTGAAATTTTTCTTAGACTCTTGTGGTAAGTTCCTGATCAACTTTCTTGCAGTTTCCTTTTTGTTTATACTGGATATAAGCCTTTGATCAATTACATGTTTTACAAATACAAACATATAAATTTGTTCATTTCACATTTTTATTCTTTTATTTTTCTATTTTTATTTATTTATTTATTTTTTGGTGGCTGGCTGGTGTGGGGATCCAAACACTTGATCTTGGTATTACAACAATATTTTTATTCCTTTCAGTATGTTTAGTGGTGCTTTTTTTTTTTGGCCCTGTTTCAGAAATTTGTTCTTACATGAAAGTCATGAAGATATTCTCCTATGTTTAGTATTTCTTTAGTGCAGGGATACAGGACACAAATTTTCTCAGCTTTCATTTGCCTGAAAATTCCTTATTTTGCCCTTTTTTTTGAAGGATATTTTCAATATGTATGGTATTTTAGGTTGGCTGATACCCAGCCCTTTAAAGATGTCATTTCATTGTTCGTAATAACTTCGTATAGCATACATTATACGAAGTTATACGATTCAAGGCCTTTTTTTCCTTCTCTTGACAATCCCTTTCTTCTATACTCATCTCCGTAGCAAGGTTTCCCTGGCTGTGCCATTGCATTTTCCTGCTGAAAATGCTCTCTTCTCTACCACATGGCCAGGCTGCAAATTTTCCAAATCTTTACACTCTGCTTCCCTTTTAAATTCTGGCTTTATGTCATGCCTTTGCTGCCATAATGCAGTGTAGGCTACTACAAGTAGACATGCAGCTTCCTTAATGCTTTGCTGCTTAGAAATTTCTTCTGCCAAACACTCTGGTTCACAGCTCCTGTGTTCCAGCTTCCACAATGTCCTAGGGCATGGACGCAAAGCAGCCAAGTTCCCTGCCTTCATAGCAAGGGTGATCTTAGCCCTACCGTCCAAAAAGCTTCTCATTTACATCTGAGGTCTTCTTAGCATGGCCTTTACGTTCCTACTTCTGTAAACATTCTGCTCATCACCACTTAACCGATCTCTACAAAGTTTCAAACGTTCCCTGGTTTTCTTGTCTTGTAAACTTTCACCAGCATCTAGGTTTTTTTCTAGCCTGTTCCTCCAAATTCTTCCAGCCTCTGCCTATTACCCAGTTCCAAAGCCACTTCCACATTTTCATGTATTTTTTATAAGCAACACTGCACTTCTCTGTTACCAGTTTTCTGTATTAGTCCATTTCTGTTACTTATAACAAAATATACAGAACTGAGTAATTTATAAAAATACAAAATTTACTGCTTACAGTTTTGGAGGCTGAGAAGTCCAAAATCCAGGGGACACATCTGGTGAGGTCTCTGTACTAGTGGTGACTAAGTGATTCGGGTATCACATTTCAAAATGATGGAGTGGAGAGAGAAAAAGGGGTTCTCCCTCGTATAACTTCGTATAATGTATGCTATACGAAGTTATTACGTAACAACAACAACAAAAAAGAGTTTACCTAGTGAGATAATAGTACCTTATTGTGTTTCTAATTTGCATTTCCCTAATAACAAATGAAGTTGAAGTTCTTCTTAGACTCTTGTGGTAAGTTCTTGATCAACTTTCTTGCAGTTTCCTTTTTGTTTATATTGGACATAAGCCTTTGGTCAATTACATGTTTTACAAATATAAACATATATATTTGTTAATTTCACATTTTTATTCTTTTATTTTTCTATTTTTATTTACTTATTTATTTTTTGGTGGCTGGATGGGGTGGGGATCTAAACACTTGATCTTGGTATTACAACAGTATTTTTATTCCTTTAAAGGTATATTTTGAGGAACAGAAATACTTAATGTCAATTATCAATTTATTTTCAATTTATCAGTTATATCCATGTGTTTAATGGATTTTTTTTTGGAGGTTTTTTTTTCCCTGTTTCAGAAAATCTGTTCTTACATGAAAGTCATGAAGATATTCTCCTATGTTTAGTATTTCTTTAGTGCAGGGATACAGGACACAAATTTTCTCAGCTTTCATTTGCCTGAAAATTCCTTATTTTGCCCTTATTTTTGAAGGGTATTTTCAATGCATATAGTATTTTAGGTTGGCTGATACCCAGCCCTTTAAAGATGTCATTTCATTGTTTATTTGCTTCCATGCTTTATGTTGTAAAGTCAGCTGTGAGTTTTATTCTTACTCCTTTGAAAGTAATGTATTCCCCCACCCCCACCCACTTTTAAGATTTATTCTTTGTCTTTGGTTTTCAGAACTTTGACTAAGATATGCCTTTTCTGGTTATCTTGACTGGGGTTTGCTTGGACTCTTGAATCTGTAGGTAAATGTCTTCCATTATTTTTCAAATATACTTAGCCATTATCTTTTCAAATATTGTTTATGCTCTTTTTCCTCCGCTCCTTCAGGGACACTAGTTATATGTATCTTATATTCCATACTGTTCTTTCCATTGTTTTTCTCTCTTTGCTTCAGTTTGAATAAATTCTATTCACCTGTCTCCTGCTATACCCAATGTGCTGTTGAATCCATCCAATAAACTCTTTATTTCAGATATTGCATTTTTCTCTTCTAGACTTTTCATTTTCTTCTTTCTTATGCATTCAGTTCTGTTGAAATTGACCATGTTTTCTTTTACTTTTTTATGTTATCTTTTATTTTCTTAAACATGCTAATTGATTTTTAAATATTCCTCTTTGATAACTCTAATATCTAAATCATCTATGGGTGCATATATAATGTTTATATGTTTTCTCTTAGCTTTTGGTTATTTTGATCTCATTTTTTTTAGCATGCTTTGTAATTTTATAATTTTATTTTGCTCATTATAGATAGAAAAAATTATAGAGGCTCTGATGATTCTTTCTTTTTTTTTTAAAAGGTTACATATTTTTTTCTTTTTGTCAGGTGGAACTCTTCAAGTGATCCTACCAAGGCTTGATTTTAAGCTTTTTTAAAGCTAGAAGCTAGTCTCTATTCCCTGTGTGAGGTTTTTTTGTTTTTTGTTTTTTGTTTTTTAAACTCCCTGAGGGAAAAACACCAGGGTTAGTGTGGAAATAATCCATGTGCTTTTCTTCCCCCACGACTATGATCTTCAGTACTGTCTACGTTAGTCTCTGCTTCAAACAGTTGTTTTGTACATTTTACTCAGCTTTTGTGGGATTTTCCCCCTGGCATAAACGTTAGTCCAATTTAAGTTACTCCATTATTTCTGAAACCAGACACCTGACTTGTCTTGATTACATATATATATTTTATAATGTTTTTATGGTCTCACTTTTATATACCTGATTGGTCACAGAATGTTAGTGTTCTTGTATATATTTCTACTGCTGTCTGGCTTCTGTTGATTTCTCCTTTTATTTCAAACAGTTTTTGATTTATGTATTTTTAAAGCTGTAGATAGCACTTTTGGTACAGGGATCTGAAGCTGTGACCTTGGTTTTATAAGGCTGTGCTCTAAACAACGGAGCTAACTGGCCAGCCCCTCATCTTGAGTATTTTATTTGGTCCATGTTGTCATAAAATTTCTTTATCTCGTCAGTGATTTAGTAGCTCAGAAAAAGATAGGACTGGAGACATTGTCAGGTAACAGCAGTGAGAGTCACCTCCTTACCACCATCGTTTCTTACCATCTTGACAAACCGTTCAAAAGCTTCCCTGTTTTGCTCACCATTGCCTGTCGTATTTTCCATAATTAATAACCTTTTAATGTCATTTAATTATAAGTTCTCTTTAAGCAGCAGTTCACTGTGATTTTGTGTTTTAATAAAAAGTGAGAGCCTTTGCCTTTTAATAAATAGTACTAATTATTTTCAGATTTTATGATATTTTTGGATAACTTCAGTATTTCTTTTTTGTTCTCCCATTTGCTCTAGGAAATGATGGCTCATGTGCACACACTAAACGGAACTGTTTGCCGGGCACACGATCTACTATTTAGTCTGCTAGGGGTCCCCTTAACTTTTAAGTGAGGTAGTTTGGGAACAGCTTTCTGCTTTGCAGTCAATTAATACATTTTAATCACAGTCCTACCATTTGACTACGGTTGTCATTTAACATCAGATTCTTATTTTTTGAGTCCTCAGTTTTGTCCCATATAAAACAAATCAATCAGACAAAAGGACTAATTCACTAAGAGTATAAAGATTTAAAAAATAGTGTTCCATTATGCTTTTTTGTTTGTTTTGTTTCCTTAATGAAAATATTTGCCCACAATATGGCTAAAACAGCAGGTTTCTTAGCTTTAGCGGAAATTGTAGCAAGCAAAGACACTATTTAATGTATGGTGATCACATTGGATTGGTTGGTTATATGTCTACACTAGGCTCCCAAAGGTAAAAGCATATTAATTAATAAATGAAATTTCAGAAGATAAAAATACCATTCAAAATCTATGCCTTTTCATTTGAATAACATTGCAAAAAATTTAAGTTGCACAACATCATAAAGAGGAAAATAAGTAATAAAAACATATTTTAGACACAGGACAATGGGAAGGAAATTATTAGTTTGGGGGTGAAGAGTCTGGAAACAGACTAGATATTTTTCTTCCTAGTCTTTCCACAATCTGCTGGATTTAGGAAAAGATTACAGCAGCTATAGCCTGTTTATTTCCACCAGGGGGAAGTAGAGTATTGCAAATAAAGTAAACTAATTTCACAAGTAGGGCAATAGAATAGCTGACTCAAAACTAGCTTTTGTGTGTATGTGTGTTGTTGGTTTGTTTTCTTTTTTATTGTCTGGTTCTGCCAAGAGAATGTAGGGAAAGAGCAATTCCAAGACTATGTGAATTAACCTCTCTCACTTAATTTCTGTACCACATGATTAGTGTAACAGAAACTACTGTGGAGGGATTCAATAAAATTTGTCATGCTTCTTCAGAATAAAACTTCATACAAGACACAACAATCACAACAATTCCTTGAACTTGTTAAGTGAACAGATGTGATGCTGATGGGGGAAGGGGGCGTGGGAGGTGGGAAAGGGAGGAATTGGTGAAGAGACATGAAAATCAACTACACTGTATATCAATAAATTAAAATTTTAAAAAATTGTAAAAAACTAACTAAATAAATGAATACCAAATGTCATCTAATTCTGAAAATAAAAGAAAAAAGTTCATACTATCATTTTGAAAACATAACGTGTGTTGACATAAACCTCGCCTTCGCATAACCCCTTTCTAATGTACTCATATGTGTCATTTTTGACTGAAATCAATTAAACTTTTATCCAGGCTAACTGACCTATTGTAAGCAATGTATAACTGGGATTCTACACATGAATTTGAACTTTAGAATTTATCAAGCACTGGTCCACAAGGAAAGGATACACACGACTCGTAACTAAAGGTCGCTGCCCAGAAGGCACCAGCCATGAAAGGCTGAGATCGTGCTGTGGCAGATTAAAGGGGTGTAAGAAAAAAGGGGAAAGAGTTTGGGCCGGATTCATGGAGCCTCCAGAGGTGGGAGCAGAGAGGCAGGTGTAAGTGACAGCTTAGGGGAGGGGTGACTTAGCAGACGGGTGGGAGCCCCAGGAGGGCCCAGCCCGAGAGAGCGGCCGTCCTTCCCTTTCAGGAGTGGCAGGAGCTGAGGCGGGACTGGGGGGGGGTCTGCACTGGGGGGGTCTGCACTGCGGGTGTCCTTGAGTGTCAGGCCAGGGATGAAGGATATGCCCAGATGTGGCACGGTGCCTGTAGCATCAGGTGGGGAGCGTGGGTGGGAGAGGACTGAGCATACTGTCTCTGAATCTCAAAGCAGAGAGCCAGGCTCAGCCAACACTTTCTCACACATCTCCGATCANCCAAATACATCTGAATGGCCCACATGTCCACTCTCATCACAGTGTCATACAAGTAACACAGTCACTCCAATGCCAACCACAGTGGTGTCTCTCAGAGAACACTAAAGGACACATATTTCACACCCTCTAGCACTCTTCTGAAAACTTCCTTTTCATCTTTCCACTCTCCCTCTCTACAGCCCCAGGACCTCTCCAGCACCCTCCCAGGGGCCTTTCCTGGGCTCCTTACCAAACAAGCCTGCTCAGCCTTTCTACTCTCTTTGAAGTTTTTTTCATGTGACAACCATGATCAGCTTCTCCGCAACCAATGAGATCTTGGATCTGACTCAAGAGAAGTGTGACATCTGTCATGTAGCCGACACTTTTTATTTTCGTTACCCTTGCCTTATCACATAATACTTCAATGTAAGGCTTTAACTACCTCAATATTACGATTATATTTTCAGCATCATCCTTAATATTTTTCAGTGGCCTCTGCTAAAACAACAGTGAGGCATACGATAGCGCCTCTCCGGCCTTCTTAACTGCTGTTTCAAGGACATGGATTTTCATGTGTCTTTCTCAGCGTTGGAGCCACCGCTTTGTGATGGCTTGGATTACAGGAGATAACAGCGACATTAAAATCACAGCACAATGATTGCTCACAGAAGCTCGGATGCAAACGAGTAGCCACGTGCTTCACATGATTTTCTAAAAGCATGGATAGGAATTTCTGTTGACAGTTAAAATGTCCCTTCCGTATGACAACAGCATGAAGACAGTTTAGAATTCACTCCGCTTGCCCGCTTTGAAATTGCAGTGTGCAATTCTCAGTGATGTTTTTTCTTAGCTTAGAGAGGATCCATAATCTCTTTGCCGCCTTGTTTTTAGTTCATATGATTCAAACTCACAGGAGGATGCTGCGTGGGGTGGCTTTTACTTTGCAGTGTGAAGAAGGTGGCGGAAGCGAGTGAGGTTGTGCTGCACAAGGCCTGAGGAAGTCTGGAAACAGATCCCAATTATGACCCTAAACAGCTGGGGCTGGGGCAAGGGCTGGGCTCTGCCCAGGCTGTGCAGCAGGGAGC
>NW_007732036.1:68041-70773 GCF_000696425.1 Galeopterus variegatus
TGGTTGCCTGGTCACTGGCTGACCTCCAGGGGCATGTCTACACTTACCACCACCCTGATCACCGCCATCCGAACAGCAGTGGGGCTGGCGGTCCTGGAGGCAGGGGCGTGGGAATAGACTGAGCAAGCTCAGAGCTCTGGGCAGGGCAAGGGCCCTTTACTCATGTCAAATCTCACAGATCATGAGCCAAGGACCATAGGAGTGGAGCCCAGAGGGGGCGGAGGGAGCCAGGGAGCTACCAGGAGATGAGGCTGCGGAGCCCAGCAGGACAGAGCAAGGACTGAAGAAAATTCTAGGGTCTTGGAACAGCCCTATAATAACAAACTTGTGAAAGAAACTCACCATTTACATTAAGTGTGTTTTATCAAAGCAAATGCCAAGGCACAAATCAGTTACCAATTAATAAAACCAGGTATTTTCATCTAAAAGTATGACTCGTAATTTTCATAATGAGGACCAATGATTAATTTCCAAATATATTAGTCAAGGTTCTGCAGAAAGACAGAACCAATAGGAGATATATTACACACACACACACACACACACACACACACACACACACACACACACACACACAAGTAGGAGATATATTATACACACACACACACACACACACACACACGGAGGGGGTATGTTAAAGAATGGGTCCAGTGTGGGGGCTGACAGGTCTGAAACCCGCAGGGCGGAGCAGCAGGCTGGAAGCTCCAGCACGAGCTGATGCTGCAGACTCCTGAAGGCATCGGGAGCAGAATTCCGTCCTCTTCGGGGACCTCAGTCTTTTCTCTTACTGTCTTCAACCGCTCGGGTGAGGCCCACCCACGTAATGGAGGGGAATCTGCTTTACTCAACGTCAGCTGATTTAGACGTTACTCACATCTAAAAAACACCTTCCCAGCAATGTCTAGATGGTGTTGCACCAAACACCATGGCCCAGCCACACTGACACGTAAAATTAGCCATCACATAAAGCAAGTTCCTTTTTGATAATTTAAAATTTGAGCCCCATATCCTCCATCTAAATTTTTACAATTTTCAGACTTCGGGGGAAGGAGTGAAGGATCTGGAAAAGCACTGGGAGGGGTGATGTGCTCACGCTGAGCTCGCTGCCACTGCAGCCTCCTGGTGTGTTTCTGTTTCAAGAGAGAGGAAAGGGCCCGTGTGCATTTCTATCTTGCACTCCATAAAGCCTCTGCCTCCTCCAGGGAATGAAAGGCCATTCTTGGTAATATTAAGATCACAAATCTATGCTAGAACTCTCAGCTTCTTAGTAGGAAGGCATTTCAGAAATGCTAGTTTCACCTTGAAACGTCTTCCTATTAAGAAGCTGAGAGCGTGACTTCTGGGCAGAGGCTGCCCGGGACTGACATAAGGAGTCTCAGCCTCTGAGCGCTCACCGTGGGGCTCTTGTGTCCAAGAAGCACGTGGTGTGCAGGCGCCGGGTGTCACTCATGGTTGCCTCACTCCTGCCAGCCGGGGTTCTCCCCTGGACACCTGGGCCTTGCCTCAGTGGAGGGTCCATCAGGTAATGCCTATTCCCCAGGTATAAATATACCGACTACAATGGAGGGAGGAAAGCTTTGCGGAAAATGCAAAAAAGCAGCAGCTACATGGTATTATATGCAATGAGTCACTGGCCGTGTGACCTTGAGCAGGTCACAGGAAACTCTGTATCACAGTGTCCTCCACAATAGAAGGCAACTGTTGTCCTAGTGATATCTGAAGACATTTTTCAGTCTCAGATTCCATGATCCAGAGATTTTAAATGATACCAGACCAAATTCTCAAAATGAGCTTTCCTCAATGTTACTTGTAGATCCTGGAGAAGTCATTTCATCCTGAGCCTTCATTTCCGGGGCCCTTATTCCCTCCTCCTAAGGTCTGTGCCTGTGGGAGCAGGGACCCTGATTCTTCTCGTTCACTGCTCCGACCCTGGTTCCACCATAAAAACATCTTTTGATGAATGAAAGAGTGAAGGAACGTGTGACTTCACAACGAGTCATTTCTAAAAATTGTGGTAGAAGACACACAACACCGAACCCCTTAGCCATGTTGAAGTGCATAGTTCAGGGGCATTAAGTGCATTCCAGCTGCTGCACAACGATCACCACCATCCCTCTCCTGGACTCTACCCATTAAACACCTCCCCGCTCCTTCCTCCCCTGCCCCTGGCAACCACCGTTCTCCCGTCTGTCTCTATGAATTTCACTACTCTGCATGTACTAGTCAGGGTTCTCCAGAAAGGCAGAACCAATGGGATAGATAAATCCGGCTGCCAGCTGGAGAACCAGGAAAGACTTTGGTATAATTCAGTCTGAGAACAAAGGCCTGAGAACCGGGGGAGGTGAGTGTGTAAGCCCCCAGCGGAGTCCAAAAGCCCCAGAAGCAAGAGCTCTGACATCCCAGGGCAGCAGAAGGGGATGTCTCAGCTCAAGCAGAGGAGCAAATTCTCCCTCCTCCCTTCTGTTCTGTCCAGGCCCTCAAAGGATTGGATGACGCCCGCCCACACTGGTGAGGGCAGATCCCCCTTACCCAGTCTACTGATTCAGACGCTTATCTCTTCCTGCAACACCCTCACGGACACATCCAGAAATAATGTTTTACCAGCTATCTGGGCATCCCTTAGCCCAGTCAAGTTAACACATAAAATTAGCTATCACACTAAGAGCCTCATGTAAGTGGAATTGTATAGTATTTGTCTTTTTGTGACTGGCTTATATATTTTCCCAGGAGTG
>NW_007732036.1:71172-71508 GCF_000696425.1 Galeopterus variegatus
ATCCCAGGGCAGCAGAAGGGGATGTCTCAGCTCAAGCAGAGGAGCAAATTCTCCCTCCTCCTTTCTGTTCTATCCAGGTCCTCAAAGGATTGGATGATGCCCGCCCACACTGGTGAGGGCAGATCCCCCTTACCCAGTCTACTGATTCAGACACTTATCTCTTCCTGCAACACCCTCATGGACACACCCAGAAATAATGTTTTACCAGCTATCTGGGCATCCCTTAGCCCAGTCAAGTTAACACATAAAATTAGCTATCACACTAAGAGCCTCACGTAAGTGGAATTGTATAGTATTTGTCTTTTTGTGACTGGCTTATATATTTTCCCAGGAGTG
>NW_007732036.1:71944-77021 GCF_000696425.1 Galeopterus variegatus
AAATGTACCAGGAATTTGCATATCTTATTCAAACATTGTAATAGTTTGCATAAAAGAGGTTATCATTGTAGCATAAAAATACAAGATGTTTTAATTTTATCATTTAAATTATTACCACTCGCATGATTTTCACTATCCCTTAAAGCACTATCAAGATTCATAAAGAAAGAGTTGGCTTTAGCTTATATCTAGACCTACACATGCACAAATTTAAAAGTGACACAAATGGCTTAATACTGAAAAATGTTTCTCAGACGCCGGGTGCAAGCCTCAGTACTCTGCTCATCCATGAATGTTTCCGGAATCTCTAACAGAAAATCAATGCTCGGTACTGCTGGGAAACCATACCTGGTTGTGCATCCATGCCACCTGCGAGGAAGAATTTGACAAGTGAGTCATTTTGTGTCTTCTCTTTCCTAAATGCTCAGTGCAGTGACCATCTCTGATAGTCAATCTCTGACAGTCGCAGGTGCACAACCTACAAACCTTCACAGCTTTGGGATGAAGTCACCTTTGGTCTCGAGGCCACAGACCTATGGAGAAGCATTTCCCTGGGACCTGCACAGTATTACTCACCGTCTAGCGTTTGGAATCACTCTGTGCCAGGTCTGAGCGCCAAATCCTGAGAAACGAGCACCCCACGTGTTCTTTAACATATTTGGGGGGGTTGTAATAGTTGCGACCCTCTAAAGCTTGGGGCCCAAGGACAGAGGTCCTCCCGCCTACGCCAAAGGCAAAATCAATTAGCAACTTTGCCCAAGAACTACACGGATGGGAACTCTTGTCGCCAGGCCCAGAAACTGACCCAAGAAGCTCCTGCGGCCAGCAGGTGGCGCTCGCTGTCCAACCAAAAGCTCCGGCCCCGCCCCCGGCCACCACGGGTCCAACCCCAGTCGGGAAACGAAGGAGGGGTGTAGCGTTCCTAGTGGGAGGGTGGAGAGAAGAGGTCACCAGGTAAATTATTAACCTGTTTGAATCCCTGCTGGGCCTCCCCGCTAAGAGAGCCCGCGGCCTATTGCAAGAGAAGTGCACCAGCCCCGTGCAGCTCCCACCCCACTCGGGGGCTGTCCCAGAAGTGAGACCTGGAGGGACATGACCACTGTGATCCCAGTGCAGGTCCTCGCCTGGGGTCCCTCTAGAGATGCAGAAGACGGGACTTTTTAAACCTCCATTTTAATTGAAAGGCGGGGCTGCCTGTAGGGCTGGGGCTGGATNCTAATAATTGGCGGAGATGGAGTTTCCCACATATTTTGGGGGGTTGGTGAAAAGAGGAGGAATCACACGCAGTAGCTTCATCACTTACAACTTATGAAAACATGAACCAGAAACACACACACACACACAGAGAGAGCACAAGCTTCACTACCAAACCTCAACTCTACTTTCAGCAACTCAGCCTAATAGGAAAGTCTAGGATGCTTCTAACTAACACAGAACTTCTAACTTACACAGACCGCTTTCGTACAGAGGTTACGCAAACAGGGGAAACAAACTTATCTTCCATGCACAGTCAGCAGAAGTGGAAGTAAGGGAGAGAGAACTATTTAAATACCATAGACTAGTTGTATTAGTCCATTTTGTGTTGCTATAACAGAAATACCTGGAACTGGGTAATTTATAAGAAATTGAAATTTATTCCTTACGGGCTGGGAAGTCCAAAGTCCATCTGGTGGTGGTGACAGTGACCCAGGGGTCTCACATTGCAAAATGGAGGAGCAGAGAAAGAGAGAGAGAGAAAGAGAAAGACAGACTCTCCTCTTCTTTTAAAGCCCTCAGAACCACGCACCTGACCACCACTTTTAATCCATTCACTACTGCACGGTCCTACAATCCAATCACCTCTTGAAGGCCCCACCTTTCAATTACCATAATGGGATTTCCCACCCTCTTAACAGTTATGGTGGGGGCTAAGTTTCTAATACATAAAAGTTGGGGAACACAATTCAATCTTCAATGAGTTTGGGGGGACATAATTCAATCCACTACACTAGTTCTTCTCAATTCTCAAAGTGCATTTCTTTTTATCTATGAGTGACCTTACGGTGGATTAAGGTGGCCAGGGGAGTCTTAACAACGATTGAGGTAGAATTTTGCATCATTTTGGTTGGCTGAGACCTTGAAATTATATTTCATTTTAATAATCTAATGTGACATTTAATTTGACATATCAGAGTTGTGAACTAAAATTCACACCCACTGCATTAAAGCACATTTTAATACTGTAGACTACTACATTTCAAACCTTAAAGTGCACAAAGACCACCTGGAAGTCTTATTAAAATGCATATTATGATTCCATAGGATTGAGGCAGAGCCTGAGTTTCTGCATTTTCTAGCAAGTTCCCAGGAGACACAGAGATCTGTTGGTCCACACACCACACTTTGAGCAGGAAGGCCATTGCCTATGTCACCCTCTAGCCTCTGCCATTCCTCTCCATAGGTAGAGGCCCCAACTGGCATGAGATTGGAGCAGTGCAGCTGTCGACCCCTTAGTTTCCTGTCATTTACTGTGTGAGCATCTCCCCCCACCAAGAGTAGATCCAGTATTTAAATGCGTCTTGTTTACACATGGCCCCTAAACCAAGCTCATCACTTCACCTCATACTCACCTGAAGAAATTATGATCATTCCATGGCTCCAGGCTTCTAAGTCATTCTAAGAATTATTTTGATTCAGTTAGGAGACACTGAGGTCCTAACCTCCACTATGATGTGAGTCATGTATGCAACACTATCTTTGGCTGGGAGCAGAGGAAGGTTTTTTTGTTTTATTTTAATTTTCTTCACTCTGTTCTAGTGGTTCTCAATCAGGGAAGGTTTTGCCTCCCTGAGGACATTTGGCAATATCTGGAGACATGTTTGGCTGTCACCACTGGCTACTAGCTTCTAGTGGGCAGAGGCCAGAGATGCTGCTAAATGTCACACAATGCACAGAACAGTGCCCTGCAACAATGGATTATCCTGCCCAAAATGTCAATGGCACCGCTCTTGAGAAACCCTGCTGTATTCTGCCCAACTCATGCTCCTCAATATGTTTGGCAACTTATTGAATGGTTTTTAAATTTATTTCCACAGATCAGGAGTTAGAAAAAGATTACAGGCAGCCATTCAACATGGAAACCATCGAGGTCTTGCTTTCCACTGGGCAGGGAGGTTTGGTAGCTGAGGATCCAGTGATGAGGTTTGAGTGCCAGTCCTGCCACCAGTGAGCTGGATGGAATTGGACATGCTACTCAAAATCTCTCAGTTTTCATTTCCTCAAACTTGAAATGACTATAAGCCCCAGAAGGGAAAGGACTCTTTCTGTTTGGGGCAACAAAGTTTGAGGGTTCTTCAAAAAGTTCATGGAAATATTCATATTATCTTTTAATTCTATTTTCCACGAACTTTTTGAAGTACCCTTGTAATATACATTCCCCTGCACAGAGTAAGTGCTTGTGTGTTTATGGAAAAAAGAGTACTGCCTGATTTACTTACAAATCTGATGTTGAATACTACCTTTTAAATCTTGATTAGAGAATTGAATGTTAGAGATTGATGTTACTAGCCGTACCTTATCCTGGCAGAGCCAGAGTTCCACTTCAGGACACGCACAGTTTCCTGTACTATACACACACCAATATTGTAGTGGGAAAGACTGTGAGCTCTAGCATCAGACAGCCTGGACTCAAATCTTAACTCCACCACTATGTGAGCTCAGACATTTGATTTACCCTCTCTATGCCTCAGTTTCTTTACTAGAAAAATGGGGATAATAACAATTGTTATCTCACAGGGCTCTTGGGAGAATTAAAATTAAATGAGGTAATGCATACAAAGCCCTTCACACAGTGCCTGGCACACAGCGAACTCTCAGTAAAAGGAGGCTTTATTATGCTTTTAGTCTCCAGCCCCTAAATCAAGGGCACCTGATCAGTTACCTCTCAAAAGACAGGTGGAGACACAGGACTGAAATCAGGATCTGGCCCCAGAGACCAAGTTGACCTGGCTCCTTTCTGCTGAATGGGAAGTCAGGGGCTCTCCCTTCTCACTCTCCACTCCACGTGCATGAATGAGGGGCTTTGGAATAAATATTCCAGGCTCTTCTGCATGCCCTCTTAGTCATATCCGGAATACAGCCCCGATGACTAAGTACCCAGCATTTTTGCTCTGCTGCAAGGCCAAACAATGCTAATAAAGGCATCAACACTGAAAACTGTTTGGAGAGCAAAGAAAGAGGTGAGGAGAGAAAACTGCAGCCTTTGATTCAATAATGAATTTTGCATAAAGGGCTCTGTATTACAATGCACAAGAGACCATACTGCCACACACTCCGCATTCCATTTTTTATGAGAAAGAGGAAAATGGAAAAAAGAAATTCAAACTGATAGTAGGGAAGTATTCAAGAAAGTAAGTTTATGCATTACATCTTGATTTGAGCACATGGACTGACCCAAACCATTTATATTTTATAATAAAAGCTTGGAGCTGAAAAGAAGCCTCTAATCCAATCCCTTCATCTCCCAGATGGGCAAATTGAAGCATCGGAAGATTAAGTAACAGACCCCACACTTTCAGCCTGTAGTGAGTGGCTTAAGCAGCTATGGGCTTGCTCCTTTTTCCAGTCCTGCCTGACTCAGGGATTATACTCCTGGATGGTAGGGCTAAAAGGAAACTTGGAGTTCTTCTCCAGGTGCACTCTTCTCTCTGGGCTTGTGAAGTTCATTCATTCATTTGAGTAATAGTTACTGAGTACTTACTATGTGCCAGATGTCATTCTTAGTACTTGGGCCACAGATGAGGACAGGACAGGTGCCTGCCCCTTCTGCACCTAAGTGGGCAACACAGTCAATAAACAGGTACACAACATAACTTCAGGTAGGGTTCTGTGCTCTGCATGAAATAAAACAGCACATCTCAATAAAAGCCATTTACGACAAACCCACCACCAATATCAATATCAAAAGCTTTCATGGGGCCAGCCCATGGCTCACTTGGGAGAGTGTGGTGCTAATCACACCAAGGCCACAGGTTCGGGTCCCTATATAGGGATGGCCAGTTAGCTCACTGGGTGAACGTGGTGCTGACAACACCAAGTC
>NW_007732036.1:77380-80349 GCF_000696425.1 Galeopterus variegatus
AGGATGCCCACTCTCACCACTCCTATTTAACATAGTATTGGAAGTACTAGCCAGAGCAATTTGGCAAGAGAAAGAAATATAAGGCATCCAGATCAGAAAAGATGAAGTCAAATTGTCCCTGTTTGCAGGTGACATGATCCTATGTATAGAAAAACCTAGATTCTACAAAAAGAAAAAATCTTAGAGCTGATAAACAATTTCAGTAAAGTTGCAGCATACAAAATCAACACACAAAAATCAGTAGCATTTTTATACTCCAACAACAAATTAAGAGAAAAAGAAATCAAAAAAGCTAGCCTATTTACAATAGTCACCAAAAAAATAAAATACCTAGGAATAGATTTAACCAATGAGGTGGAAGATTTCTACAACTACAAATCACTGCTGAAAGAAATTAAAGAGGACACAAAACAATGGAAAGACATACCTTGCTCTTGGATTGGAAGAACTAACATTGTGAAAATGTCCATACTACCCAAAGTGATCTACACATTCAATGCAATCCCCATCAAATACCAATCACATTTTTCACAGAAATATAAGAAACAATCCTAACATTCATAGGGAACAACCAAAGACCCCAAAAAGCCAAAGAAATCTTGAGCCAAAAAAAAGCTGTAGGCATAATAGTATCTGATTTCAAGTTATACTACAACTACCTGAATTCAAATTATACTATAAAGTTATAGTAACCAAACAGCATGGTACTGTCATAAAAACAGGCACTCAGACCAATGACAGAATAGAGAAATCAACACATATACTTACAACCAACTGGTCTTCAAACAAAGGCACCTACAACATACATTGGAGAACAGACTGCCTCTTCATTAAATGGTGATGGGAAAACAGGACATCCACAGGTAGAAGAATGAAACTAGACCTGTACCTCTTACCATATACCATAATCAACTCAAAATGGATTAAAGACTTAAATATAATACCTGAAACTATAAAATTCTCAGAAGAAAATATAGGGGAAACACTTCAGGAAGTAGGACTAGGCAAAGACTTTATGAATATGACCCCCAAAGCACAGGCAACCAAAGGAAAAATAAACAAACGGGATTATATCAAACTAAAAAGCTTCTGCACAGCAAAAGAAATGGTTAACAGAGTGAAAAGTCAACCTACAGAGTAGTAGAAAATCTTTGCAAACTATGCATCCAATGAAGGATTAATAACCAGAATATACAAGGAACTCAAACAACTTAACAGTAAAATAATAGTAATAGTAACAATAATAATAATAATAACCCCATTTAAAAATGGGCAAAGGAGTTGAATAGGCATTTGTCAAAAGAAGATATACAAATGGCCAACAGACACATGAAAAAATGCTCAACATCACTAATCATCAGGGAAATGCAAATCAAAACCACAGTGTAATATCTCACCCCAGTTATACTGACGATTATCAAAAAGACAGAGAATAACAAATGCTGGTGAGGATGTGGAGAAAGGGGAACCTTCTACACTGTTGGTAGGACTGTAAATTGGTGCAGCCATTATGGAAAACAGCATGGAATTTTCTCAACTACAGATAGAACTGCCCTATGATCCAGCAATTCCACTACTAGGTATATATCCAAAGGAATGGAAAACATCATGTCAAAGAGATACCTGCACTCCCATGTTCATCACAGCTCTATTTACAATAACCAAGAGTTGGAACCAACCTAATGTCTATCGTCAGACGATTGGATAAGGAAAATGTGGTATATTTACACAATAGAATACTACTCTGCCATAAAAAAGAATGAAATACTGCCATTCTCAATAACACAGATGAACTTAGAAAAAGTTATGTTAAGTGAAATAAACCAGGCACAGAAAAAGAAGTAACACATGTCCTCACTCATAAGTGGGAGCTAAAAAACTAAAGAAAGAAAGAAACAGCAATCAAAATAATTCATTGAACTTTCAAAAGGAGAGAACTGAACCAAGATTACCAGAGGTGGGAATGGGTGGGTGGGGGGTAAGGGAGGAATTGATAAAGGGCCATGAAAAACTATTCCATTTAAATAAAGAACAAAAGAACAAAAGCAAAAGCAAACAAAAAAAAGAAAAACTATTCCATTGAATAATGTTGAATATACTAATTGTCCTGATTTGAGGATGACATATTGCACATGGGTATTGACATTCAATGCTGTACCCCACAGATATGTACAATCAACTATGTTTCAATAAAAAAAATAACAAAAACAACCCATTGTGACAGAGAGGAACTATCAGAAGGACGACTTGGAAGGTCTCTCCAGGAGGGAACATTCACTAGAGATGAGACCTGAATGATGAGAAGGAGCCGGTCACATGGAATTCAGAGGGAAGATGGTTCAGGTCAGAAGGAACAGCAACCGTGAACACCCTGGGCAAGCGTGGGATGCAGCATGACCAGAAAGGAAGCCCGTGTCTGGAACAGAGTGAGTGAGAGTGAGATGCTAAGAGAAGAGGTCAAAGCAGTGGACAGGGGCAGGATTCCGGGGCTTCAGGGTCTCACCTCAGGTCCCCCTGGAAAGTGGAAGCAGGACTGAGATTAGAACTGGAGACTGCACACTCACAGTTTTTATGGTTCCCTGTCAATTGTGCTGTGCAGGCCCTTCCATTGCAGCAACCTTATGTCGAGTCACCAGGCCAGGTACAGGAAGTACAACACTGGTCCCTAGACATGCTGTGCTCACACTAAGGACCTGGCAAGTGACAAGTCTCCAATGGCCAAGGGATGTCCCAGGAGCAGAGTGACCAGAAAGCATTGAGATGGGGACTGGCATTTAGCCATCATGACTCACTCAAGCTTAATCAGTCATGAATCAGCCCTGCCAGCCCAGACAGTTCAAGCTCAATAGAGTCCAAGGCTAATTTTTTAATTATTATTATTAATTTTTAATTATTATTATTAATTTTTAATTACACAGGAACCCATGAACACATTTTTCTGGTTAAAAAAAGAGAAAATGAAGCATGAT
>NW_007732036.1:81611-82405 GCF_000696425.1 Galeopterus variegatus
TCACCGCCTTCATGCACTCACTGTGCAAATTTAGCCAATTCCCTACTCCTTTGGGACTCTGCACAAGGAGGAACTTAGTTTTGCTGAACTCAAAGAATTCTTACAGTTCTTGCATCTTACAACTCTATGATTTGGGGTATTAAACCTTTGGGGTTCTTTGCAAGTAGAGGTTTGATTCCCTTTCAGAGGTTATGAGGCATTGCTGTAAGTTGCAACATGTCAAGATCACAGTGAACTGCTCCAAGCAGTGGAATACACTTTAAGGTGTTCCAGGGGAAATGACTAGCACACACATAACCACTGACTCCTGATTTCCCTTTTCCATGTTTTTCCTGTGTATTAGGGGATATGATGTCACCTTCTTCAAGTTAAAGTAAATACCTCAGCCTGAATAGCTAATTTATGAGACAAGGAAAAAGTAACTACAATCTACTTTGTATATACCTTAGCTTATAAAGCACATGGTTTCTCATTTCATTCCTAGAACAACTCAGAAAAGGGATAATTATATATTATAACAATGTGCAATAATTACTCTTATTCATTACAGCTAAGTAGATTGAGACAAAAAGAATTAATTGGTTGCCCAAGGTCACATAGCTAGGAAGTAAGGGCTAATCTAGAGGCCAGATGTTCTGATTCCTAATTCTTGTCTCCTGCACAGGGAAATATTGGACTTCCCAGCTGTGTGGCTGTGGACATCCATTTGTAATCCTCACTAACTTGGAGAGGTATACAACCTCAGTAGATTCTGAAGGATTTAGTAGAAGAACCTATTCAGAGACAGAATTTTG
>NW_007732036.1:83224-87462 GCF_000696425.1 Galeopterus variegatus
ATACAACCTCAGTAGATTCTGAAGGATTTAGTAGAAGAACCTATTCAGAGACAGAATTTTGGTCTTAAAGAGCCAAGTGAATAAAGAGGGAAGAGAACCAAACTTGGGGGAAAAGAGTATGGGAATTAATTTAACTGAACCCCAAGGAGCTGAATAGGTCCATGTTGTCTGAGAGGCTTTTACTCCCCTGATTGACTAAAGATACAGTTTCAGATTCTTTAGCTAGATTGGTCATGGAAGGCCTTCCTAGAGAAATATCAATTAAGGTAAGACCGAGAAGATGAGGAGGCTCTAGCTTTGCAAAGAAACAGAAGAGCAAATCAGGTGTAAGGAACAGAGAGGGCAAAGTTCCCAAAATGGACAAACTCACGGGAAGGCCAGGGAATTTCCTCTGCTCAGGGAGCCAAAGTTGGGGTGGGGAGTGAGGTAAGACAGGCCTTCCTGATGACTGACCTGGGAAGTCAGTGCCGGAGAAGGATGGACTCAAGGGGAAGATGAGACTTGAGGGAATCTTGAGGAAATGGCCAGCTTTACTCAGGAGAAACACAGCAGAGGTGAGCACTACAAGCAGGAGAACTGAAGGCAGAAGAGAAAACATGGGTGATAAATGAATGATACTCAGTCCCCTGGTCTGTAAAATGGAGGAGTAGCATAGAACACTCCCTGACATCCCCTTTAGACTGGCTCTACCAATAAGGAAACTGAGTCCAGAGAACGTTGGCCAAGGGACTGGCAGGGCTGAATTCAGTTCTCAGATCTCCCAAATTCTTCTCCAAAGCTGGCTCCACCCCAGCTCCTTCCTTCTGCTGGAACAGTGACTCTCAGGAAAGAGGTTCAAGGCTGTGGCCGGACATGAGTGAGAGGCCTCAGCAGAGCCCCACAGTGGACCATCCGCCTGGAGCTCCCCCACAGCCCGTGCCGCAGCCCCCAACACTCTGATCTCAAAGCCAGTTCTTTGTTCCCTCCAGAAGCTTGCCAAAGATGCTGAAAATCACTTTGATTATGGTTTTTTTTAGCATTTCTCCACAAAACAATGTGAGGAACCAGAGGAAAAACATGGTCCCCGTCACGAAGCTATTTCAGCCAGAAAAACAGGTCTGAGTCCTGCCAATTCATCTAAGTTTCAGGGATCCCCCAGGGAGGAAGGGAGACAAACATGGAGTTAGGGAACACCACACAAAGCACTTTCTCCTGGTGTAAAGTCCACTCTTTGTTCAGGGCCTGGGTCTCAGCAAAAACCAGTGATACCCCTGGGGGACAAATGTCCCTGCACCACCCCAGAGCATCGTCAGATCTCCTGCCAAACTCCAACCACAGGACACTTAGTAGGTGATTAGAACCAAGAGCATGAGAGTGAAAGGAACCTCAGGAACCATCTAGTCCAATCCTCCATTTATAAATGTGGAGACTCAGGTCCAGAGTGAGGCACCTAACAAGTCACAAAGTGGTTCCCAGGCAAATAATAGTTAAAGTGTACTGAGCACTTACTAGATGGCTGATCCTGTGCTAAGCTCGTTATATCTGTTGTTGCTGTTGATGCTCACAGCGAGATAGGTATTGTTATGATCCTGATTTCACACATGAGGAAGATATGGCTTAGAGAGCTTAAGTCACTTGCCAAGGTCATGTAGCTGTAAATGGCAGAGCCAAGACTCCAATCCAGACCATTTTATCCCACTACTCTTCCTCAGACCCTGCTGCATTAGGACTGTATAGCCAGGATCTCTGACCTCCCAGCACAGGGGAACCACTTAGATCCCAGGCCCATTAATCCTAGAATGTGGTTTTCCATGACCATCTGCACCCCAGACCCCTCTTCCACCAAGAAGTCATTAATCCATCAGCAACATCCAGACCTGCCTCACCTCTGACCTGTGAATCTCTTTTGCTACTTAGTTCTATTCCCTGTCCTTCCCCCAACCCTACACCAACTCTGAGAATGGTTCTTCTTCTCTTTCTTCAGCCTCAACTCAAATGTCACCTGTTCAGGGAGAAGACCCTCTATTAATGTCTATTACTGCCCCCTCTTCTCTTGAAGATTGAAACCATAAGTTTATTGACGTGTTGCCTCTTCCCCCAGGTTTCTGCCAGGCACAGTGCCTGGTGCAGAATAGACATTCAATTAGAGGTTGTCAGCTAAATGAACAAATGAATGAATGAATTAAAAAGATGAGGAAATACCTTAGCTCTTCTTCAAATGTTGCCAGCATCTCTCCCATCTTGTACTTGTACAAATGATTTTGCTAAACCTACATAATCTAGAAATTTACTTTGATCCAAGGGCCCAATAATTAGGAATGTGTCCTTCCAGGTCTTTTTCTATGTGTTATAGATATATGTATATGTGGTATCTATGTGAGATCCCATTTGTGGAAAAATGATTTTACTACTTAAAATGATGTATTATATTATCTGTGTTCTATATGTTCTACATATTAGATGTTACATATGATACATATGCTCACATATATATGCTACCCCAAAGAATGTAGTGTATATATTTTCCTGCAATTTTTTTTCTTGTTTAACCACATACTGTGAAAAATTCTTTCCCACTGCCATATGTAGACCCATCTTATGTAGTTAACAACTATATATTATTTTTCAAAAAATAAAAAGAAAAGTACTCACTCTTGGTGAGATCTTTAAATAGCCTAGGGATAGTAAGTAGCAAGTACAGGATCACAAGCACCCCTTCCCACTATCCCCACACCTTATAGACCAGAAGGATTTGGTACTTGAGAAGAGGATGATGAGCAGTTATTCATAAACGAACAGGAGAGCACAGGAGTGGGCTGAAGAGAGAGGCAGGCTGGTGTGGCAGAGGGAAGTTAGGATACAGCTGGATGGGAATGAGAAAAAGCNTACATATGATACATATGCTCACATATATATGCTACCCCAAAGAATGTAGTGTATATATTTTCCTGCAACTTTTTTTCTTGTTTAACCACATACTGTGAAAAATTCTTTCCCACTGCCATATGTAGACCCATCTTATGTAGTTAACAACTATATATTATTTTTCAAAAAATAAAAAGAAAAGTACTCACTCTTGGTGAGATCTTTAAATAGCCTAGGGATAGTAAGTAGCAAGTACAGGATCACAAGCACCCCTTCCCACTATCCCCACACCTTATAGACCAGAAGGATTTGGTACTTGAGAAGAGGATGATGAGCGGTTATTCATAAACGAACAGGAGAGCACAGGAGTGGGCTGAAGAGAGAGGCAGGCTGGTGTGGCAGAGGGAAGTTAGGATACAGCTGGATGGGAATGAGAAAAAGCTATGTGGAGAGAACAGCTGGGGGCTTGGGATGCATTAGTCAATAATGGCAATGAGGGTGGGGACAGAGTGAGGAGGAGGGCTAGAGATGACCCTGGTTAGGGAAAGGAAGTCAGGAAAGATGGCAGCTCTGTATAGAGAAGTTTAGCGGGGAGCCACCACCTGGGAGAAGTGAGGCCATGGCCAATGGTGAAGGTGGCCCCAAAAGCCTTCTTCTTTCCCCTCGGAGAAGTTAGGAAATTTGTACCCCGATGATTTTGCCTCATGGTTTTCCAAAACCCAGTAGCATTTGCCTGTTTCTGAGTGGGACTTGTTTATTTTTAATCTGGTGTCTCAAAGTTCAGAACAAACTTCCAGACAAAGGGATCCTCTGCTCTGTGGTTCTGAGCTCCATTCTCTTGCAAGACTGGAGCCAAGACGCTGCTCTCCTGATGACTTTCACAGAGAATCCCACCCCCAGCTTCCTCCTGTGTATCTCCCAGCTGCCACCAATTGTTGTGGACATCCCCATGGGAATAGCTTTTTTAGCTTCTTTTAACCCTTTTCTTCCTACTGTTATAACTATGCATGGAAAATAAGATTGTTTCCCCAACAAAAGCTATTTAGACCTTTTGGAGTGGTCCAAGACCCAATGGTCTCTCCTAAAAGCTGAATTTGTCAGCATCCAGCTGGATGTATTATTAATAAGAACTCTGGACTAGAACTGGACAATTAAGCTCCTTGAAGTGGGAAAATTCTGAGGCATATTTTCATGGTCATCACTCTGTGGAAAAGTCCAGTAGGTCTTCATGAGTAGAAAATAATGGGAATGTCACTGAGGAAAAGAATAAATGAGGGATGATACTAATAATCATCAATACATCAAGTCTTCATTTGCCACGCATTACACGAAATATTTTAATACAATAATCCAAAAGGTAGGTTCTGTCATTATACTCATTATACAGTTGACAA
>NW_007732036.1:88402-90265 GCF_000696425.1 Galeopterus variegatus
ATTGTCTTCCTCCTACCCCAAATTTGGGTAGGGTCCTTGTCTATTCTGTTCACCACTGTATCTCCAGCAGCCAGCACAGGACCTAGCACAAAGTAGGCATTCGGTGAATAATTGCTGATGAATGAACTAATACCATGCTTTTTGGGGACAGTTTCCTGTACTATGAAATTTTCTAAACTTCAAGGCTTTAGGTGATAACTAAATATGTTCATGGAATAATCCTGTTAATTTTACGTATATAATTTACCTGAACTTTCTCCCAGAAAAACGTCTTTTTTCAAGCATTGGAACCTAGCAAGTTACCTGCAACTGGGAAATTGAACAGGAATCTCAATCTGAAAATGCAGGGGGTCTCTAAAGAGATCTTTTGGAATAATTTAAATATTTACTAATCACTTATATCTTCAAAGCTATTCTAGGCCTCTGCCCTTTTCAATGGCAAAGAGCTGTCCGTGAATCGTCTTGGATACTTGTTTAAAATGTGAATCAAGGGAATCCAGAGCCTGGAAATCTGCATTTTTGCAGGAATCTCAGGTGCTTAGAATACATACAAAACTTCGAGAACTACTGTGAGGAGGTTAGGGATATTCTTATCCCCACACCATTGGGAAAAAATCCTAATAAACTATCAAAATGTGTTTTAAATCCATTGATCCTCCAATTTATCTAAAGATTCTTTAATCACTACCATGTCTTGGGATCATGAGCCGTATCAATTTCTTCCACCCTGTGTAACACAGAAACATTGTGCTTATCTAAAATGTGTTCTTTCCCCAGTTTCAAGACAGTGGCAACCTAACCTTACTCCAACATACCAGACTCTAGTGCATTGAGTCACTCTCACACGGGATCAAGCTAGAAGTGAGAAGATCTGGTCCATTTCTGCCACAAGATGCTATGTGTCCTTTGGAAGGTAGCTCAGCTTCTCTGGCCCATTGTTTCCTTATCTATAAGTTGAGAGTGTGGGTGTGCACAGCTTTTTGATTCTACACAAATCCTCTAACTAGAGTCATTCTATAGACAGGGATAATATGTCCTCTCTGGCTTGTTTTTCAACACACAAACGTCATGCACCTGTGATCGTGAATTAGGTTCAGGAGGTGACAGGGTAAGTAGGCACAGGAATGTCAAGAGCCCCACCTCACTGAATCAACTGTGACCAAAAAATTCAGAATATAAATTTCTATAATACACACCTGTAAGAACTAATTACCCCACAAAACAAAAACAAACACAACTTCTGAGGAAGAGTTAGTTGACCCTACAAAAATTGGGGTGGACCTGTTAGGGTGAGCCATGGGCCACATACCTGCTGTTTGTCTCAGACAGGGAAGAGTTTCAGGGTGGGGGTGTCTAGATATTCTACTCTTAGATCTGTGTAATATTAGACGCAAAAAAGACCTGGGTCATTCTGTCAACAAATCTTTGCTTGTTTATTTATTTGCTTGTTTATTTATTTGCTTATTTAGGCTGCTGGCACCAACAGGGATCCGAACCCTTGATCTTGGCGTTATCAGCACTGTGCTCTAACCGACTGAGTTAACCGGCCAGCCCCGACTATTTATTGATACCTAGTGTGCGCCAGGCACTGTTCTAGGTATTGGGAGCCCAGAAGTGTATCCTACTGACAAGACTCATTTTTTCATGGAAATAATATTGTAGTGAGGAAGACAGGTGATAAACAATTGTAACAGATGACAAGGGGCATAAACAGCGTAAGTAGGGGAAATGCAGACATTAGTTAGGAGGCTCCCTGGAGGAACCCGTAGTGTCTCATCCACTTGTCCAGCCGCCACAGTTGCGGAACACGAGGCAGAGACAGCAGTGACCCGCTCAGGGCTAGACTGCACGGAGCTTGCCAGC
>NW_007732036.1:91090-98795 GCF_000696425.1 Galeopterus variegatus
TGCCCAGGACCCAGGCAGAAGCCTGGCGGGGCGGGGCCTCGGGCACGCGCCCGCGCGTCCAGCAGGTGGCGGCAGCGAGCGGCCGCGTCCCCCGCGCTGCCACCCCGCCAGCCCGCGTCATGGATGTCCCGCTCTCCTATTTCGCTCTGCTCGCCCTGCAATTCCAGACCCCAGACGAGGACCAGGATTCATGAATCGCTCGCAGGGGCCGGGCCAGGGGCCTCTGGCTCCCGACGCTGGCCGAGAGGTGGGTCCCTGTTCCCCGAGGCCGGGCGGGGACGCGCTGCCCCCGCCCTGCCTCCCCGTGGTCCACACCCCCTTTAGAGGCCGGGCGGGGACGCGCTGCCCCCGCCCTTCCTCCCCGTGGTCCACACCCCCTTTGGGCTCCGGAGCCGCTGGGCTGGAATAGTCGCCGTGCGCGCGAGCAGGCGCCGCCAGCCCCGCAGCTGCCCGGGATCCGGGTCCCAGGAGCAGGAGACCATGGGCGCCCGTGTCTTCCCCGCCTCCTCGTGCTCCTCCTCGCTCTCACCTGCGCCTATTAGTCCACTCGCCTTCAAGGCGGTGGTGACAGCCCAGACGGAGAGGGGACAGCAGAGGGACAGAGAGCACCTGAGGATACGGAGCTGGCACTGCACTGCCTTTTCACCCCCAGGTGATGAGTGAGGTCGGAAGGAGATTTACAGAACAACCAGGGCCTCCGTATTGAATGAAAGACCCAGTGCGAAGACATCACCATGAACACGAGCAGTAAGTGGATCCTCCTCTCCTTTGCCATGGGAACAGGGGTGGGGGCGGGAGGTGCAGGAGCCTGCGCTGGGGCTGCCTGGAGTGAGGAAGGAAGCCTGGCACTGCGTGGACACATGACCCCCAGACTCCTTTTTGGTGTTTTCTGTGCTCCCCAACACAGGGATAGCTTCAGGGTCTGGCTTTCCATGATAATTTGGCTAATATTTTAGCGGCGCCAGTTGCCTCTGCTGGGAAGGCTGCTTGTCTCCTTCTAGCCATGCCTGGGAAGGCCTAGGAAGCAGTGTGTGTCCATTGTCTGACTGTGGGGGCTCTGAGGAGACCTCCCTGTGCACATCTGGAAAACCATGGAGCGTCTTGCTCGTCCTGGAGCTGGGAAGGGAGGCTGGCCTGCGGGCGGGAGGGTGAGTGGGTGTGGACAGGCAGTGGGATGGGAAACAGCAGTTTAATAAACAAATATCAGGAAACCACCTTTGGGTCTGGAGATTGCGAAATGTCCAGCTCCTGTGCCTCTTTGCCGGGTGAGCCCAAGGCTGATTTCTCCACATACCTACAGGCTGGTTAGCCATTCCAGAGAGTAAGAGAAAAGGGGCAAGCCCTTTGGGGACAGTTCTCACATGCCAGAGGCAATAACTGCTTTGCAGAGCCAGGACCACACATTTTGCTGCCAGCTTGGGCCTCAGCTACTGAGAAATGCATACAGCAATACAAGGAAGCACAGTCTGTTTCTCTTCAGTATAGTTCTGTCGACCACGGCACCAACTAGGTGCCGTGGCGTGGGCAATGCCCCAGGAGGCCACTTATGGGTTCAAGTCTCACTCTCCCGTGCTCTCATCAGTTTAGCTTCTCTAGGTCATTCCAGCATCAGATTGAGGTTGTTGAGCCAGAGGACCCCTACCAACACTCATTTCCCTGGGTCTATGACTTTGTTATCAGTCCTCTCTCTGCATTTCAGATTGATCATCTATAAGATGACAGGGCTTGAATTAGAAACCCTTCTAATCTACAAATCCATAAGGTTTTTTTCCAAAAATGCAAGAACTGAGGAGCAAGGCCAAAAAATCAGTACCTTACTGAGGCTGTGTCCAGCCAAACTCTACTATTTCCTCATCCTCCCTCTATTTCAAGGCCGTTGGCATAGAGAAGAGGAAAACAAAGCAAAAGCCACTGAGATGGAAATGAAATATATTTATTTACTATGTATTTGTATGACTCATCTCTCTGCTGTCTTCCTTTGTGTATTACATATCTATGCTAAGCAAGCGTGTGGCTGGACTCCCTCTGCCTCTTACAGCCAAAGAAATTTGCCTCTTGATTGTGACAGTCTGGAATGGTGTTGTGACATCCTACCAGGCTCAGGAAAAGAGCTAAATCCTGTAGACCCTATCACATAGTGGGCCACACCGTTTGCATCTGCATGTTTTCAGACAAATAAAGATGTGAATTGCCTGTCATTTTTCACTATCTCTAGGGAAAATATGTATTTATGGGAGTCCTTTCCTAAGTGACAGAAGAGAAAGATGGCTCATCTATTTTTCAAGCAACTAAGAAAGGAAACAAGCAACTAAATCAGCTCTTTTCTCTCTCTGGAATCCTAAGGAACTCTTGTTCTGTTAGCAACACTGAGTATTCCTGAAAGAAAGGAATAGATTTTCCTTTTTTTTTTTTTAGGAAATAACAACCAATAGAGGTAAACGCTGCAGAAAATGAGGACTGACAAAAATGCCATTCCAGCCTCATATGCTTTTTCTAAGTATGGAGAGTGTGTTTATTTCTCAGGAATAGTGGAATATAAACAGAATAGAATGGCTCGAGCCCCTGAGTTACCCATAAGAGGAAGTGCTTCTCTAAACAGGGACGTGGGGGACACTCAGGCTCAGAGCTTGGGAGCTGGACTCGATCATCATCAAGGTTTCTCCCAACCCTGAAAGTCTGCAAATGGAGAAAGTTGAAATCAGGCCTCACAGGAGAGAAGGAGCGATGGGGTCATAAGTTAATAGGGGCAGGATGTTGGCGGGAGGTCATTGTGTGACCCGATCTAAGCAAAGATGCTCTCCTTTAAGGTGTGAAATTCTTACCTGAATCCTCATGCCTGAAATCGTCCCCAATAGAAACTCTTACTTAGTTTTACTTTCACCTCCGTTTATTGGGTCCCCACTCCCCACCAGCCCCTGTGCTAAGCACTTGCCCTGCTTGGTCTCATCAGACTTTCCCATCCAAGCTGTGCAAAGGGTGCTTGTAGCTAATGTTTAGAAACTTTAAGTCATGCAGTTAATTGTTGGATTAGGAAAGGTACTTAGACGTGTAATATATTTGACAGTGAGTACAACTCCTCATCAGTGGTTCAAATGTCATCACAGAAGTGGGAGGAAGGCATGGGCTAATTATTAAGTTCCAAATCACTTCACCTGGAGAAGAGGAGCACAGGGCTGTGGGCTCTGGGCAGCAATCAGGTTGAGAGAGCTCAGGCACTGGAATTGGAGGGTCCTGTGTTCCAGTCCTCTTTTTTTCACTTGTTAGCTGTGTGGTCTTCAGCATGGCCATCTCATCTGCAAAAACAGGAATGATGAGACCTACCTCAGCTTGGAATGGAGATGAAATGTTAATGTTTCTTGTAAAATAGGAAGTGTGGTACCTTAGCTGTGGACATAGCTGGCATCATATCAGTGGTGGAGGTGGTCATGCTGTCACTATCACTGCGGTGGTCATTGTGTCTGTTGTCATTGTGGACTCTATGACATTAGCAAGCAGGTCACTCAACCTCTAAGATGTTACATCTTCATCATGAATTGAGAAGTGTACCTGAAGTGAGATTTTTGAGGATTATTCAATGGGATTATGAGGAAATGCTTTGTAATCATACGTAAATTGTTTTTTATTAAAAAGAAACCCATTTCTCAGATGACAAAAACAGGAGAGTGCTCAATCGGTGACTCCTAAGTGTGAATTTTAGTTTCATCTGAATCCTTTCTTCTGAAATCTAATGTGCTTCTAAGCATTAGCACACCGAAGGCAGGAACTGGAGAGAAAAGGGTGCTTTTGGAGATGACAGAGTGGGGTGGTGGGCAGACCTGGGTGGAATGCAGCAGGTGGGGTCCAGCCCTCGGAGCCAATGAGTGGGGAAAAGGAGGGTACTTTGAGGAGAGAACAGGACACCGAAGGCATGAGCAGGACACCCGAGGCTCAGGAAACCCAGCTAATACTGAGTCAGCACACTCTCCTGGGTGAAGGACTTCAGAGGAAAGGAAGGGAAACAGGCCAATCATGGCCACTTTGGCTTCTGTGGGGTGGCTCCACCATCTAGCTTTTCTTACCCCCTGCACACTCCCAACCTACTCCAGGGATCTGTCATGTGTCTCCTAACCTACTGAGGCAGCCCCTAATGGTCACTCTTCATCCACTCCAGCCCCACCAGTCATTCTTCCACATCCACCCTCTGTGTCACACTCTGCTTTAAACACAGATTCCATCAGTGCTAGGATGAGAGTGGAAACTCTTCAGCAAGGCCCGTAGGGCCCCTGTGGCCTGGCCCTGGCCCTGCTCACCAGCTCCATGTGGTCTACTCTGCACCTTTCACCATGTCCATCACATCCCCCTCCTTCCACCCCTCTAAGGGCTTGCTCCTGCTGACTTTGCTCCTTCCTCCTGCAAAGCCCCCTCCCCATGAGCACCAGCCCCTCTGCCCACCCCCATTCTTCATCCAGACTGGCTTCCTCACCCTTCAGAGCTGCAGAAGTCCTCTCCAGTCCCCAAGTCTAGCTAATGTGCACTCCCAGTGCACCTTGGCCCTGTTCCTCCAGAGTCCAGTCCCTGTCATGACACAGTGGCCAATGTGACCCTTGCACTGAAGCCCATCTCCACCAGACAGCAAACTCTGTAAGAGCTGTGATGTGTAGCCGCTAGCAAAGATACATTCTGGGGTGTTTCTTCATTCTTGTTTGTACATTGGTCATTTTCCTAAACCCTCAGAGCAAGGAAGGAGCTGAACCCAGACTGTTTGCTCTCCCATAGTCCTAGAACCATGGGGTACCACTCATCTAATGTGCATATTCTTAAGCAAATAAATCTTTGGTTACTCCCTGTCAGGGTATCCAGTTCTTATGTTGGCCCCAGGAGTTCCAAAGCCAAGGGAGACTGAGTTGACCCCCATGTGCCAAAGGCCCTGAGCACCAGAGTAGATTCTGTGTCCCATAAAACTCCATGTTCCTCACTTGGATCAGAACTCCCGGAGCTCATGAAAGCTGTGGCTTTCCTATGTGCAAAACCCAGGTCTGGCACATCCTCAAGGCCAGGTGAGCATCACGTCCACCATGAGCAATGGTACCATCGACCAGTCACCCTCATTCCATAGCCTTCCCCTACCCTCTGGCCCCTCTGTTGGTCTTTATCATGGATTGGCATGCTAACAAATTACCTTTCTGGAGCAGACTTTGTTTCATTGAAGAGAGTATTGAGGTGTCATATAACCCCCACAAAGATGTCATGGAATAAGCAGATCCCATACTGTGGCAGTAAGAACCAAATCTTTGGGGTATGGATTCCAGAGTTTGAACTCAAGCTCTATCGTGTACTCTGTGTGATCTCGGACAGAACAGATCACATCTCTAAGTCTGAATTTTGTTATGTATGAAATATGAGCAATAAAATGCCAGTGTGCATTTCATTGCACACTGTGAAATAAAAGTAAACATTTTTGTGAAAATTAAGTGAAATAACATAAGATACTTGCTGGGTCTCAGTGAAAGGAGTTGAATTGGCCATTGAGTAAAAGAAAGTTCTGGAATAATGGTATAAAAAACAAACCCGCCAATTAAAAATTAGTCTGTTTTGCTGGTATTGCAGCCAATTCTGGGTTTTGTACTTAGGAAACCTATGCCTTTCTGGAAGCCTTCAGGAAGGTCATTAACGTGGTATTGTATATGGTGTGGGTTGAAAAGAGCAAGACAAGAAGTTAGGATCCTAAGTGAGAGACAATTGCTCTAGTTCAGAAAAGTCTGAGGGCCAGGGTTTGGGTGGTCGTAGGATAGAAATCAGGGGGAAAATTCTTTAGAAAATAAAGACTCCTTGGCCTAGCACCTCATAGTATTATAAGGTGAAGGAGAAGGGGAGGATTCTATCAGTTAGGGTCCTGGCAAAGAACAGATGGGCAATTTGAGGGGAGTTAAGTAGAAGGACGCTTCACAAATGTGTGAGAAGGGCAGAGACAAACAAGGAGAAGTGAGGCCTCCAGAACTAAGAAGCTGGTAACCGCAGCCTGCTACCCACTCCCATCACAACTGCCCCAAGGCCTGAAGGGGCAAAAGAAGGAACCCAGAGACCCAACCAGCTGTGGGGGGAGGTTCTGCCTCACAGGGCCTGTGGCCTCTAACTCCAGAAGGGCAGCCAGCCCAGTTCCAAGGAAGGACAAGGGGACTAGTATCGTGACCTTTCTCTCCTCCTTCCCTCTGGTCTCCTGTAGGTACTTCCTGTTGGCCAAATCCAACCAGAAGCCAGAGGACAAGGAAGGCCATTGATAGGACCATAGTAGTCAGCCTGCCGGGGCATAGTGCAGGGTAGGAAGGGGACAGAATGGATCTGGAGAGATAAGAGAGTTCAATAGAGGACATCTAGCACAAGAGCAAGATGACCTTCTCCTAATGCTATTGCCCAGATCAGGATCGTTTTCTTAAAGAAAAGGATCCAAGATTTTATTCTTTTTTATGGCTGAGTAGTATTCCATTGTGTGTATAGATCACATTTTCTTTATCTCATCATCTGCTGATGGACACTTGGGTTGATTCTATATCTTGGCTATTGTGGATAGTACTGCAATAAACATGGGAGTGCAGATATCCCTTTGACATAATGATTTCATTTCCTTTGGATAAATACCCAGAAGTGGCATTTCTGGATCATATGGAAGTTCTATTTGTAATTTTTTGAGAAACTTCTATACCATTTTCCATAGTGGCTGTACTAATTTACAATCACTAACAGTGTATAAGAGTTCCCCTTTCTCCACATCCTCACCAGCATTTGTTATTTTTCTTTTCAATAATAGCTATTCTAACTGAGGTCATATCTCATTATGGTTTTGATTTGCATTTCCCTGATGATTAGTGATTCTGAATATTTTTGCATATAATTGTTGGCCATTTGTATGTCTTCTTTTGAAAAATATAGGTGAAATATTCCAAGCACAAAAAGATAAATACCACAGGTTCTCACTCATATGTGGCAACTAAAAAAGTTGATCTTGTAGAAATAGAGAGTAGAATAGTGGTTAATAGAGATTGAAAAGGGTAGGGATGGGGGGATAGGGAAAGGTTTGCCAATGGATACAAAATTATAGCTAGATAGGAAGAATAAGTTCTAGTGTTCTATAGTACTGCGGGGTGACTATAGTTAACAATAATTGGTTGTAGAATTTCAAATAGCTAGAAGAGAGGATTCTGAAAATTCTCAACACAAAGAAATGACAAATGGGGCCGGCCCGGTGGCGCACTGCTACAGTGCGCCGCTTGGGAGCGCGGTGGCGCTCCCGCCGAGGGTTCGGATCCCACATACAGACCGGCCGCTCACTGGCTGAGTGAGGTGCAGGAGCGACACCGAGGGTTGCGATCCCGTTGCCGGTCCCGGTCCGGTACGGGCACGACACTGAGGGTTGCGATCCGTTGCCGGTCACGAAAAAAGACAAAAAGGAAAAAAAAAAAGAAATGAAAAGGGATGGGCCGGCCTGGTGGCGCACTGCTACAGTGCGCCGCTTGGGAGCGCGGTGGCGCTCCCGCCGAGGGTTCGGATCCCACATACAGACCGGCCGCTCACTGGCTGAGTGAGGTGCGGGAGCGACACCGAGGGTTGCGATCCCGTTGCCGGTCCCGGTCCGGTACGGGCACGACACTGAGGGTTGCGATCCGTTGCCGGTCACGAAAAAAGACAAAAAGGAAAAAAAAAAAGAAATGAAAAGGGAGCCATAACAACC
>NW_007732036.1:99354-124996 GCF_000696425.1 Galeopterus variegatus
AGGGATGGGGGGATAGGGAAAGGTTTGCCAATGGATACAAAATTATAGCTAGATAGGAAGAATAAGTTCTAGTGTTCTATAGTACTGCGGGGTGACTATAGTTAACAATAATTGGTTGTAGAATTTCAAATAGCTAGAAGAGAGGATTCTGAAAATTCTCAACACAAAGAAATGACAAATGGGGCCGGCCCGGTGGCGCACTGCTACAGTGCGCCGCTTGGGAGCGCGGTGGCGCTCCCGCCGAGGGTTCGGATCCCACATACAGACCGGCCGCTCACTGGCTGAGTGAGGTGCGGGAGCAACACCGAGGGTTGCGATCCCGTTGCCGGTCCCGGTCCGGTACGGGCACGACACTGAGGGTTGCGATCCGTTGCCGGTCACGAAAAAAGACAAAAAGGAAAAAAAAAAAGAAATGACATATGTTTGAAATTATGGATATGCTAATTGCCCTGATTTGGTCATTACACATTTTATACATGTATCCAAATATCACATTGTACCCCATAAATATGTACAATTATTATGTGTCAATTAAAAAAATAAATAAAAAGAGTCTATTACAAACACAAACACAGTAGGATGTCCTCTCAAGAAATTCTAAATTTCAAAACAGATAAAATAGAAGTGATTATATATTTTACAAGGATACAGATTGTTTAAAATAGTGCTTCTCGGGCCGGCCCGGTGGCTCACTCGGGAGAGTGCGGTGCTGATAACACCAAGGCCCCGGGTTCGGATCCCATATAGGGATGGCCGGTTCGCTCACTGGCTGAGCGTGGTGCTGACAACACCAAGTCAAGGGTTAAGATCCCCTTACCGGTCATCTTTTTAAAAAAAAAAAAAAAAAATAGTGCTTCTCAGATGAATGAAACAGTTATGAACTAATGATTACTTGAGGCTAACAAGTTTTAAATCATCCAAAATGGATATAACATATTTCTGAAAATCACAATGTGATTTCAAGAGCACTTGGGTTGTATAAAGGAAGTGATATCAATTCTGAACTCCAGCTTTCCTGTCTGGCAAAAGCTTTATCTTGCTGAGATAGCATCTGCTGTGGTGAATGGTCAACAACTGGCTGTTATCCAACATTAGCCAAATACCATTGTGAAAGAAGAGAAAACAACCAGAAGTGTGGAAGCACCTTCAACTTCTTGGGTATTTTGCTAGTTAAATTGTTCTCCTATAGTTCTTCAGGGCACAGCCTGGCACTAGATTGTTAGGTTCAGATTCTAGCCCTGCCCTTTACTTTCTGTGTGTCCTTGGGCATGTCACTGACCTTCTCTGTACCTCAGTTCCTCATCTCTAATGATGATCACACAGAGGGGGCGGGTAATAACAGTGCCTCTCTCATATGGTTGTTACAGAGAATAAGTGAGTTCATAGTTGTGAATTGCTTAAAACAATACACAGCACATGGCAAGGGTTTATAAAATTAATAAAAATAAATAGCGTATTAATTTTCAAAGTGCTACAAACTGGGTGACTTAAACAACAGAAATGTATTGTCTAATAGTTCTAAAGGCTAAAAGTCCAAAATCAAGGTGCCAGCAGGGTTGGTTCCTTCTGAAGGCCGTGAGGAAAGGATCTGTTCCAGGCCTCTCAGCTTGTAGATGGCCATTTTCTCCCTCTGTCTATTCACATGGTCTTCTCTCTGTATATACCTCTGTGTCCAAATTTTCCCTTTCAAGAAGGCCACTAGTCACATTGACTTAAGTCCCACCCTAATGACCTCATTTTAACTTGATTACCTCTGTAATGACTCTATCTCTAAATAAGGTCATATTTTGAGTTCCTGGGGGTTAAGAGTCCAACATACAAATTTGGGAGGACACAATTCAACCCATGATATAGTAGTGTTTGTTAAGGAAATGACTCCTCAAAGAGAAGACTTCCTTGAGGTTTGGTTTCACCTATCAGCCACTCCCTGTGGCTCGTCCAAGTTGCTGCTAGGTGATCACTAAATATGTGTGTCACAAAGCTTATCTATCTAGTCTTGATGTTTAAACTCTAATTTTACTATCCCTGATCAGCGGAGGTGGACTCTCTTCCTGAGAAGCTAAAGGGAAGTGTTCACATGTAGGAGGTCCGCATGTGGGAGGACCACAGGTGACTTAGTATGTCCACAGTCAGTCTGTTTGCCAAAACCATGCTTCCTACACCACATCCATTCAGGACATTACACAAAACTGTAGTGTTTCAATATTGTTAGGGAATTTAGTCATGATATTGATTTTCAATCTGCCTAGTTCCTGAGAATGTCCAACCTGGGGAATAAGAATTGGATTGTTCATTTGTTCATTCAACAAATATCTACTGAACACTAACTCTGCAGCAAGCATGATGCAGGGGACACAGCAGTAAATATAAACAACATGGTCCTTACCTTCATGGGTCATACAGGTGTGCAAGATGTGCCCCCTGGTGGCGAGTGTAATGGGTAATGTTTTATTTGCCCCACAGCAGGTTTTTAATGAATTTGAATTATTTGCCAACATTAGCAAATTGGGAAATCAAAATTGGGATTTCTGGCTTCTCTTAAAAATAAAACTGTAATATCTTGCAACCTTAACCCTATTTCCCTACATGACAACAGTCAGTAGGATTGCCTGCTTTAGATGGGACATATGCTCCTCTCTAGTTTGCCACAGTTGCCATTATTTTGTATTAAATTGCAAAAGGAGAGCTTAATATTTTTGTGTTACCTTGCTACTATAGGCATTTGAATTTTTAAACTGCAGTCTACTAGATGATCCATATAACATCGAATATAGAGAAGTGTATCTTCACACAGAGATGCAGAAACTGCAGCATATCTGTTAATAATTATGGGAGAAACTCCTATCTGGAGTTAGCAACTGATTAACACTGCCATGCTATTAAAGTCCTCTTGAAGTGAGCAAAACCCTGCAACACGTCCCTATTTCCCCAGCTGACCCATTCCCAAAAGGGTGACCTCATATCCTGTTGGATACAGTTGGGCAAATAACAGGGCAAACAGTGTCCTGCCCCCATCTCCTGGAGGTCAGTTTTGTCTCCAGGGAACCCAGTAGTAGGGGGTGGGACATGGAGCAAAGGAATGCAATTCTGTATAGCAGATCCCAGCTCTGGATACCTTTTCCAGCCCAAGACAAGGCATCCAGGGATACTGACTCCAGAGATCATTCTGACACACAGGACATGTCTGGTCCAGTAGAAGACATGTGGTCAACAGCATGAGCTCTATAGCAATCAGGTTACTTTAGAGAGCCACCCAGCTGAGGAGTGATTGTTGAAAGGCCACACAATGATCCCTCCCATATGGCTACTCAAGACCTCTCCTCTTTCATTATACGGTTTTCCTGCTTGAGAAAGTGGATAATGCCAACATAATTTCTTCTGCTGAGGGCATCAGGGTAGCAAATAATTCATGGAAATCAAAGCACAATTTCTGGCACCTGGTAGGTGCTCAAAAGATATTTGATTAATTAATTCATTCATGAAAAACCTACTCTTAAGCTCTAGGATATAGATAGATAAGGATCTCTCCTCTAAGCACTAAGTTTATCTTTCTGACCATCTGCTAAGATGCCCACCTAGATATTCCCAAGGCATTTGAAATTCAACCTAAAATTTCATAAAGTTACTTTCTTTAAAAAAGCAAAAACCAAAAAATACTTACTTCAACTTTTATGGTCCCAGTTGGTTGATAGAACCTCCATCTACCCAGTCACCTAATCTAGTGATTAGAAAGTAACCCTCTTGGTCACTTCACTTTTCCCCACTCTCCTGTGTTCAGTCTGCCACCACAGCTGGTCATGTCTACCTCCCAAACATGTCTTGAGCTCTTCCCCTCCTTGACTGCCATCACTTCCTAATGTCAATGACACTGGACATGGCAGCCAGTGCAGTAAGAGATTAGGGGAGAGGGTGTTGATCTCAAGTTCAGAAGCAAGTGACTGAGCAATGTGGGCTGCTGGAAAATGTGATCTCAGGGAGAAGGGACCTGGGAGGACAAGAAGTCAGAGCACTGCTCTGCAGAATCCTGATTAGGCTCTGTCTGAAGCATTGTGCTCAGGGAGGACAGTGATCAACTGGAGCATGCCCAAGAAAGAGTGACCAGAAAGGTGCAAGGACTTGAAACATGCTAGGGAGAGGGTGTTGAATGAACAGGAGTCACACAGCAGAGTCAGCTCCACACATAGGTTGTGTGGCTGCCTTGACAATTTCAGACAATGCTACTGGGTTGTACCTGGCTCTGTAGATGCCTCTAGGCCTCTTTTCTGCATGAATCACCAGCCAAATAAGGGATATGTCCAGGCTCCATATTGCCGCCCTATTGCTGTCAAGGCTGTGGTTACTGCCTGCGTAGATGCCTCTAGGCCTCTTTTCTGCATGAATCACCAGCCAAACAAGGGATATGTCCAGGCTCCATATTGCCGCCCTATTGCTGTCAAGGCTGTGGTTACTGCCTGTGTGCTTGTGCAACAGCCCCACCCCCTCTCCTGGAAGAATTCCACTCTCTGCTGCCTGCATCATTTCCAAAGCTTCCTCCTTGTGTCTGCTTAATTTTGTGCAAAGTACAGGTCTTTCTCCATGGACTGTTATCTCTCACCCTCACCAGCACCAGCAGGGCCAATGTAAAGACTGCTTTGCAATAGCCTAATGACACAGTTGATCTATTTTAAGCACCTGAAGCACATTCCACCAAGTGCCAATCTTCCTGCTGCAAGCTGCCGTCAGCATGCAGGAGCAGGGGCAGCCCGAGGTCTATTCCTGTGTTTTCAGATCTGAGGAAACAGCCCATGGATCCCAGCGCTGCCCGTCTGAAGATGGTCTAAGGCAACTGTAAAATTAGATATTTTCACGGTCAGCATGAGTTGTTCTGGAAGGAGAATTGCCTGTGATGTCAGGATTTTATGGTGCAGGAATCTCAGGTGACCATAAATCCCTCTTTCAAAGGGCAGGGACAGAGTCTGGGCCTGTTACATGTAGAGAGAAGGGACCTGGGAGGCACCATTTCAGGAACAAAGGGAAGCCCAACCCCCACCAGAGATTCCTTAGACTCAGACTATTATTTCTCCTTCCTCTCCTAATCAAGAGACATTCTTTTCCAACGTAAACCTATCTGAGTGCAAATGCTTTACATTTATTATTTTGTTTAATGCTTACAACAAGCCTACATGGGCCTTCCCTGAATTCCATATCTAAGGAATATCCCATGTTATATTTGCTCTCACCATTCATCACAGAACTTACCACAACCAATAATTATTTTGCTCATCAGCTTGTTGACTTTGCTTCTATCTCTTAAGCCCTTGTGACTATAAACCGTACAATGGCTGTCTGACAGACCCTGTCTGTTCACTGTTGAGTCCTCCAAAGTGAACATGGTGTTTGATGCAGAGCGATGATCGCTTAGAACAGCATTCCTTGAGCACAGGCTAAACTCTTCACATGCGTTAGCCCGCTTGACCCTCACAAAAGTCCTATGAGGGGGACACAAATATTGTCCCCATTATGCAGAGGAGGAAACTGAGGCCTAGAAAAGAGACAGTAACTCCATATCTCAAATTTAAGATAAGTGACAGAGCCTTGAATGAATATATGAATGAATGAATTTAATGAGGAGTATTTCAATATCCCCATTTTACACAAAAGGAAAATGAGACTCAAAGATAAATCACCTGGACAAGGTCCTACAAGTTAGGAAGTGGTGGAGTAAATGTCCAGGCCATGTCAATCTAACTCTGAGGCCTCCTTTCCCTCCTCCTTTTCACCCTCTTTCCCCATTTTTACTGTGATGGAGGTCACCAGGGAAAAGCATGGATTGGTATGGCTGGTCTTATAGTTAGATGTCCCAGTGCTATTAGCCATTCACTGGGGCAATGGAACAGATCTTCACTCTGTACGGTGGGCCATGTCAATCTAACTCTGAGGCCTCCTTTCCCTCCTCCTTTTCACCCTCTTTCCCCACTTTTACTGTGATGGAGGTCACCAGGGAAAAGCATGGATTGGTATGGCTGGTCTTATAGTTGGATGTCCCAGTGCTATTAGCCATTCACTGGGGCAATGGAACAGATCTTCACTCTGTACGGTGATGATGTTCCAGGTGCTGTGGGATCGGAGACACATAGGACAGAGAGCCTGACTTCAGATTACTTCCTTCCAGTATCACCAAGGGGCAGACACTAGTATGCATGATTGTACTGTGAGGGAAACCATGATGGGTGTGGAGAGGGAAGGAGTGGAAAGGAAGCCAGGCCAAATTTCCCTGGAAGGCATGGGAATGCTTTGTGGAGAAGGTACCATTCAACATAGACCTTGAAAGGGAACAAACTTTTGTTAGGTAGAGTAGCAGGTAAAGAAAGGGCATTCCAGATGGGCTTATTCACTCATTCTCTCAGGCAAGCATTCCACAAACCCTTACTGCACAACTCCTGAGCCCTAGGCCCTTGGCTAGGAACTAGAGTAGAGAGTGAAATAAAAAAGACAGAAAGCATTTCAGGAAATGTCAGAAGTCCAGTGTGCCTATACTCTGTAGAGTACGAGTATGTGGACAGTGACAAAATAAGGCTGGGGAGTTAGAGAGGATCATGTCTTTGAGAGTTTTAGATGCTGAGCGGAAGAGTATTTGTTACAGTCTATAGCCAATGAGGAGTCATGAGAGGTTTTGAGCCGAGTAGTGACCTGACCAAAGCTGTGCATTATTTAGGAAGATCTCCCTGGCAACACATACCTGTTACACCACAGAGCCCAGAGGCAAGAGAGGCAGGTGTGGCACGATGATGCAGGTGAGAGTGGCTGAGAGGGTTAGTGTGGTGATGAGGGAGGATGAGCTGGTGGTGGTTCTGCAGCCCCACAGTGCGTTGCTGTTGGCATCACTACCCTCATGCCCATGGGTGAACCTGTTATCTGATTCTGGTTTCTGGGCCTGTGCAAACTGACACTTTGAAAACTAGGTTACTGACCAAATTGAGAAGCCCAGGTAGTGTATTTGATAAGAGCCTGAGCTGTAGAGGCAGACTGCCTGGGTTCAAGTTCCAGCTTGGCCCCTACTAACTGTGCAGCCTTCAGAGAGTTGCTTTATCCTCCCAACCCCACACTTCAGTTTCTGCTCAAGATGGGAATAATAGGTGAGCACTGAGTGAGAGAATGGATGTAAGGTGCTTAGCACAGTGTTGGCCAGTGGAAAACACTCAAAGTGATTAATAGTGATGAAGTAATGAAATACATTTGAGTATGTTGGGAAAACCCCCTTTTAAATATACAAATTAATCAACGCATGGTATATTCATTTTCTGTTGCTTATAACAGAATGCCTGAAACTGGGTAATTTATAAAGAAGTGAAATTTATTTCTTACAGTTTTGGAGGCTGGGAAGTCCAAGGTCCTGGGGCGCATCTGGTGAGGCTCTTCTGGGTGGGAACTCTCTACAGAGCCCTGTGGCAATCAGGGTATCACATAGTGAGAATGGCAAGAGCACCTTCATGAGCTCTCCTTATAAAGCAACCACTTTATGCCTGTGATAACCCATTACTCCATGAATAGATTAATCCTTTCATGAGGGCACAGTCCTCATGATCCAATCACCTCTTAAAGGCCCACCTTTCAAATACCATAATTGGATTTCACACCCTCTTAACACGGTTACAATGGGGTCAAGTTTCCAGTACATGAACTTTTGGGAGATGCATTCGACCCATTTGTTCTGATATAGTCACCTCTTGGTCATTTCATTAGGAAAAAGGAACAGAGGTTTGTATTTATTGATAACCTAGGACTTTTTTAGCTAACATTTAAGGAGTACTTTATTACATGTCAGACCCTATTCTAAACACTTTTCATGTGTTATCTCTTTTGATTCTAGGCAGGAGTCAGGGGTGAAGTTAATGTTGTTCAGTGCAATGCTAATTGAGCAGGGAGCATGTCATACTAGACCAGGGGATGGCAAACTTTTTCTGTGAAGAGCCAGATAGTAAATATTTTGTCCACACAGTCCCTGTAGCATGAAAGAAGCCATAGATAATAGGCAACGAATGAGTACAGCTGTGTACCAATCAAAATTTATTTACAAAAATAAAGGTAGAGGGTGATTTGGCCCATAGGCCAGTTTGCTAACCCCTGTACTAGACAATCCCTAAAGTCTCTTCTAACTTTGAGATTCCAATCCAAAAAGGTGACAAAGAATTACCTACTCCTTCTAATTTAGTTCATCCTTGTAATCACAAGATCATTGGAAAGATACACACAGAAAAGCCCAGAAAGCTTTCCACTCTTTGTGTTGTCTTCATACTCAGCACACCCGATACTTGACACTCTGGTATTATATGACTCTTCTCAAGTGGCCACTAAATGCCAGGCTGTGCAAGCTGCCCTGGGATCTTTTAAGTTGACAGTTCTTGGGCTGGAGAGAATGACACTCAGACCAGAGAGACTCTCTCATGTGGGAAAGGACATACAGGACAATATTCCATGCCAGCACTTCAATATCCAGAGTGTAGTCTACCCCTCCCTCACTCCACATTCACATTTGCTACTCAAAGCTCACATTTCCTTGTTGCTAAATTTGATAACCAAAGTGTCTGCCCAGCATATTTATCGTTCCTCCTTCTGATTCTTTGCAAGAACTTCTCCCTATCTCCTTACAGTACTAATGGGCTGTCAATGTAATGTTCTGCCCCTCTCCCCCAAGGGATGTCCCATGACCTAGGCTAGCCAATCAGAGTATCCCATCTCCCTTGGCCATAAGGATGTGTTCATCGGTGGACATTAGACCCAAGATAGGCCAATCAGAGCATTCCTGGGAATTGGACAGGGAGATATTGGGAAGGAGAAGTGTTCATTCCATTGAGGTGGCCAAGATGAGGGTCTGAGAATACCAGTGGCCATTCTTGTCCAACACACAGGAAGAAGCTGTCTGAAAAATGGAGAAAATCATAGCTGTGATCATAGAGGAAAGCCCCTGAATCCTGCTATACCAGAAGCCAAAGCTGCCTTCCGCTGCAGACCTCCACTCGTAAGAACCAACAGATTCCCTTTTTGCTTAAACTAGTTTCAGCTGGGTTTCTGTGAAGTACAAACAAAAGGGTGTAGCAAAAGCACTTTTTTTTAACTGCTTTTTCCACTTGATAGTTACCCCTGTAACTGCTCCCATTTATCAAAATCCTAGCCATCTTAAGGCTAAAATATTATTCCATCCAGCTACCTTTCATCCACTCCTGAAGAGATTTAATTCCCTCTTGTGAAGTCCCGGCACTTTTTTTTAACTGCTTTTTCCACTTGATAGTTACCCCTGTAACTGCTCCCATTTATCAAAATCCTAGCCATCTTAAGGCTAAAATACTATTCCATCCAGCTACCTTTCATCCACTCCTGAAGAGATTTAATTCCCTCTTGTGAAGTCCCTGGCCTTTGGCTTAAAACATTCTTATGGTTACAGGTTACTTGCTGTAAGTCAACACGTTTATTCATGTGCATTTCTTAGATTATAAACTTCTTCAGGACAGGAACTATGTGTCAATTGGATATAGTATATTTGTTCCCCAACTATGAGCCACAGACCACTGAGTAACCATGAAGTTATTGCTGGAGCTTACAAATCCATGTGTGCACCTAACTTCAAATGCATGTGCTTGAGAAAATTCAATATGGCAAAAAGCTACCATAAATATTACTTACATGTGATACTAATATAGAAAGGCTAACAAATAATTTTGACATGAAAAAGGAGTCCTCAAATGATCTTAATGTGGTTAAATGGATGTAAATATATATAAAAAATTTTGAACTGTATACTTAATATTTGTGCACTTGACTCTATGCAAGTTATGCCACAATAAAAAGTAAAAAATAAAATTAAAATAAAGGAGTTCTTATACTTGACAAGTCTGGCCATCACTAGTACTGTTACAGGATTCCTGTTGCATCAATACACAAAAGCTCATTCAGGATGAATAATAGGCATAAAAGCTAAAATTATACAGCTTCTAGAAGAAAATAGAGAAAAATATCTTGTGACCTTGAGATAGGCAATGATTCCTAGAACAGTAAAATCAGTAAAAATGGACAAGAATTCTAATAGACACATCACAAAAGAACATATACAAATGCTCAATGAGTACTTAAAAAGGAACTCAACATCATTAGTCATCAGAGAAATGCAAATTAAAACCAGCTCTTTACACCCACCTAAGTGGCTAAAATTTCTTATACATTTCTGGTGGGAATGTAAAATGGTACAATTTTGGAAAACTGTTTGATAGTTTTGTAAAAATTCAATATACACTCACCTGAGATCCAGCAATGCCTTTCCTGGATATTTACCCATGAGACATGAAAACATATATCTGCAAAAAATTTATGCAGGAATGTTCCTGGCAGCTTAATTCATAATAGCCCAGAACTGGAAACAACCCAGTTGCACATCTGTGCACAAAGAGATAAACAAATTGTGTTACATTCACACAATGGGATACTCCTCAGCAATAAAAAGGAACAAACTATTGATCCATGCCACGATATGAATTGATCTTAGAAATATGCTGAGTAAAAGAAGCCAGACATAAAAGAGTGCATACTGTATGACTATTTACATGAAGTTCAAGAACAGGCAAAACTAATCTATATGGTTGGAAATCATAACAGAGTTTGCCTTTGATTGGCGGAGGAATGATTGATTGTGAAAGGTTGCAGCAAATTATCTGGAGTGATGGAAATGTTCTCTCTCTTGATTGAGATGTTATTTATATGTATTTGTTCATATATTTGCTAAAAATCATTGTTTTTAAGATCTAAAAATTTCATTATTTGTAAGTTGTATCCAATTTAAATACGTGTGTATTTAAATATAATATATTTAAGGGGATATATTTATATCCCTTAATTTATATATTTATATCACCTTGAATAGAGTCCTAGGCCTGGAAACAGAAGAACTGACTTCAAATCTCACTTCTACTAACTCTGTGACCTCTGAGGCTACTATTCCCATCAGTTCTGCGAGTCTGTCCTATTAGCCTTGCCTTACTTCAAAGAGCTGTTTCAACTATGATAAGAACTGTAAAAGTACATGGAAAACCTTTAAACATTGTACATTTCTAGAGCCTCCTTTCCAACTTATTTTGTGTGGGTCTCTCCTTGGCCCTAATGTTTCAGCTACACTGGCTTCCTTGAACTCACACATGCTTTCCAGCCTCAGGGTCCTTGCATGTGCTGTGTCTCCACCCAGCTTGTTCTCTCCCCTGGTCTTACGTGGCTGGCTCCCCCCACATCCTTGCAGTCTCAGCTGTAACGGTTTACCTTCAGATTACCTGTCCCCACCCCTTTTTAATTTTCTTCATTCTACTTGTCACATTTTTTAAATATCTATTTGTTTATTTACTTATTGTAGATCTTTCCCAGGGGATTATAAACTCCCCAAGGAGAGGAAACATAACTGTTTTGTTCACTAATGCATCCTCAGTCCTTAGCACATAGAAATTACCCAATGCTGTGGATTGATGGAATTGTGTCCCCAGAGTTTGTATATTAGAAGCTTAATTCCCACTGTAACTGATGAAGGTGGGAAATCCTTTTATGGTAATTAAAAGGTGGGGCCTTGAAGAGGTGATTAGATTGTAGGATCATGCCATGGTGAACAGATTAATGATGGTGGTTGGGGCGTGATTCTGAGGGCTTTAAAAGAAGAGCACTTGAGAGGTTAGTTTCTTTCTGCTCCACTATTTTCTGCCATGTGAGACCCCTAGGTCACTGTTGCCACCACCAAGGCCTTCACCAGATGTGTTCCCTGGACTTTGGACTTCCCAGCCTCTGAAACTATAAGCAATAAGTTTTGTTTTTATAAATTACCCAGTTCCAGGTATTTTGTTACAAGCAACAGAAACGGACTAACATACCCAGTAAATATTGATGAATAAATAATTGCGCCAACCAAATGAGCTTTAGTGCATGGACTTTGTCATGTATTTGCGCTGACTCATGACCTTCATTTTGGAGCCAGGTCTTCCCTGGGACTTGGTGGGTGCCAGGGTAAAGCTGGCGTCACTGTCATTTGCTCACTTGTGGAAGGTGAGGGACCCAAGGAAGCTTTTCCAGTAGGGACCCAAGGAAGCTTTAGGACATCTTATCCTTAGGAAGACTGGGGACTAGGACACTTCCTATTTATGGCTGTGCTTATTGGTCCCTCTGTTGGGCTGTAACCTGGGGGTTCTGCATGGATCTCCAGGTGGAGAAGACTCTAAGCACAAACAGGCTAACTAGTGCACAGGAATTGCCCTCTGCCTCCAGGGCCTTCTCATCCCATGCCCAGCAGTGGGCCCAAGAGCAAGTGCAATGAATGCCTATGTCCATATTCGTCTTCTTATTCAACACCTTTCAATCCACTTGGCCAGCAGTGGGGCCTCTTAGCTTTAATCCCCTCCCTCTCTCTATCTAATCATCAAACCATCTTCTTTTTCTGGATCTGAATGCTGCTGCCCTCCTTGAGGCCTTTTCTCTCATTGGAGATAGCCCCAGGTCCAGAGACTGCCCTCCAGCCCAGGGCAACTGGGCATTACCCACAGCTAATCTGCCTGCAGGAGCTCTCTGAAACCTTCTGTTTTACAACTGGAATGTATGTGCTGTCTGGGATTATTTTGGCATCTGTGACATCAGTGCTATGGGGCAATGCTCCATAGCTAGCAGCAAAGCCCACTTGAGGGTACAAATTTAGAGAATGCTCCAGGGAAAATCTAAGGGGCTTTGAAATAGGTAAGAAGTTCACCCCTCCCCCCACCTACTTTCTCCATTGCCAAAATTCTGCTTTCTCTCTGCCTGGCTGTCTCCCTTGAAATCCGTACTCTTTTCAACAGATAATGTCAATAAGCCCTTTATGAGTGGGATTTGGGGCTTCTCTGTTTCTCATCTGAGAATCTGTCCTGTGCCAATGAGTTTGGGCCTCTGGCCCACATGTTAATTATTGTACCAGGGCTCCTGGAGTCAACTGGGGATAGAATGCCTCTTTGGCTAGAGGAGAGGTACTCTAGTAGGATTTTTTTTTTTCAGGCATTCATCTATAGCTTAGGAGGCTGAGTGAGTGAAAATGCTTGGTGCTTCATTGATATTTGCCGCTTTCTTGTCTGAATGCCACACTTAGCTGGGTTTTGGGAATCAAATGTTGATGAATTTCTTGGGTTTCTTGAGTTTATACTGGCAATAATTATTTTTTTGCTGCCTTCAGTGCCAGGGGAAAAAAACAATACTTCAAGGTGCAGAATGATAGAAAAAGTCTACTTCTGTGTATGTGTGTGTGTAAAAAAGAAAACTTCCTAAGGCAGGAGTCAGAGGTCTGTGCTGGAGTCTGGGCACATCTCATCAATTCCCCAAGCCTCAGTTTGCTTATCTATAAAACAGGAAGAGTGATGCTCACCTCACCTGACTCAGGGTTGGTGATGATCAATGAGGCAATGAGTGAGGAAGCCTTTGAATTCGCCTGTGTGGATAGTTATTAAGTAGATGTCTTCCTCCCTTGGCTGTTCTTTGAGCGTGAAGCTGGAAAACCTTTGAATCGCTTTGTTTATTACTTTTCGTTGCTGGCTGTGTTTCCTTTAATCATTAAAATTTAGCACAATTCTGCACAGAAATTAAGCACAAGGCAAAACTACCTTTATTTGGGTTATAGGTAAATGAGGCAAGATAAAAAGAGCCATTTTGTTGTGGGTCTAGTATCCTTATACACAGCTGTCCTAATTTCAAATATTTCATCCCTTTGTTAGACCATGCATCCAATTATGTGTTTCAATACCTCCTTCCGAAAGCTTGGTCTCTATAATTAAATGATGATAAAAAGAGACACGGGACAGTGACCATAGGATAGAGGCTTTGCTGCTTCTCTTTGTGTCTGGAAGGGCAGTGAGCAATCCAGACCACAAAGAAAGAGCCCTTTCATCATGCCCATCAGAGCAGGTGACTTGTGTTGGCCGACAGGCCCAGGATTTCACCCTTCAGCTCCTTTCACGACTGTCAGATGAATGGTGCCATCACCAGGACTCGTCAGTGGCTAGACTGGGAAGAACATCCTGAGTACCTCTCAACAGGCCTCACTTTTTGCTGTTCGCCTTTCTCAGTGCTCCTGACACTTTTCAGCTGCTCCTTTGACGGTTTCTACCAGTGGCTAACCTGCCAAGAGTAGTGGGGCACAAGCAGCCAGGACTCCTCCCTGCTAAAAGCCACCTGCCTCAGAGTGTGTTTTCCAGGGTGGGTAGCCCAGCTGAACTGGAAGCACCTCTGGTGTGTCTGTTTAGGAGGGGGATCTCCTGGTGTGGAGAGGGAGCAGGATGCCCTGAAAGGAAAAGGAAGAAGGCCAGTGTGGCTGTCATCTACTGCCAGAGAGGGCAGCATCTGAGATGAGGCTGAGAAGCCGGCAGGGGCCAGATCGCACAGGGACCTGTAGACGATGCCAAAGAGAACAGCTTTATCCCAAGCGCAACGTGAAGCCATTGAACGGTATGAAATGCCACTGGAGGTGGTGGGAGTCGGGGCTTAGCATCATCAGATTTACATTTTGAAGTCATTGCTCTGGCTACTATGTGGAGAAAGGAGGCCAGTGAGGACCTGTTGGGATCCTCCAGGCAGGAGATGATGGGCTGGGATTGCAGGTAGATGGGGCAGGGCACCTCCTACGCCAGGGCCTTTGCACGGTCCTGATTCCCCGGTAGCTTGGATACTATCTAAAATAATGATTTGGAATCTATGTTAGTTTGCTAGGGCTGCCATAACAAAATAACGCACTCTGGGTGGCTTAAACAACAAAAATTTATTTTCTCACAATTCTAGAGGCTGGAAGTCCAAGACCAAGGTGCAGGCAGGGTTGGTTTCTTCTGAGGCTTCTCTCTTCAACTTGGAGATAACCATCTTTTTTCCTGTGAATTCACATGATCTCACCTTTGTTCATGCCTGTGTCTTAATCTCCTTTTCTTATAAGAACAACAAGCATATTGGATTAGGGCCTACCCTAATGACTTCATTTTAATTTAATTTTCTCTTTAAAAGCCTTATTTCCAAATATAGTCACATTCTGATGGGTTAGGACCTCAACATATGAATGAGGAGCGCAGGGACGGGGGGGTACACAATTCAGCACATGAGTCCCACCTGAGATTTTCTCTTCCCCTGATTTCAAATCTGTGCTTGTCTGTCACTCTCCAGGGGTGCCTATGCTTCCTTTATTGCTGCTTTTAGGGAAACATGAGTCCCACCTGAGATTTTCTCTTCCCCTGATTTCAAGTCTGTGCTTGTCTGTCACTCTCCAGGGGTGCCTATGCTTCCTTTATTGCTGCTTTTAGGGAAGATGGTGTTTCTCCAGATGAGCCCTTCTCATGGTCATACAAGAAGTTGATCTTTTTTATTCCCAACATACTTTTTTCTTGGATTCCCTATGAAAAGCATTTAGATAACCTTCAGCATTTCTATTATTTTTAATTGCCCCCCCCACACACACACACAGTAACCACATTATACATATATAACCACCATAAAAGTTGCACAACCATTTGATGGATTTCATTTGGGTTTTGGTCTTCCACCAGAATAGTGAACTTAACCATGTTGTAATTTCTATTACAACGAGGTTTAGCCACAGAGATTTCCTATACTGGTTACTTCTTGGGAAAAAGTCTATTGTATTTACCTTCCTTGTGGGCTCAAGAAATACCTGTTGTAGGGAACAGATATCAAGTTCATCCTGACCAAAAACTTCGCTCCTCATCTGACCCCATGGGTGTATCCAAATGTCTGTTGAGTGCCCACAAGAATACTCCAAGAATAAAGACGTGAGTAGCATCCCTTCTCAAGTATTTTACAATCTGGCAGAGAAATAAAACAAGGACAAAACTAACTATATCATAGGTAAACTATGCTATAAGTCACTGGTTCTCAAAACGTGGTCCCGAGACCCACAGCATTAACATCACCTAGAAATTTGTTAGAAATGCAAAAACTCTTTCATGGGGCCCAGCACTCTGTGTTTTGATAAGACATCCAGGGATTCTGATGCCTGCTCAAGATTGAGAACCACTGCTCAGTCATACGTACATGCCATGAGATTTTAAAGAGAGCTCATTTGGAGGGTGGTGGGGGGAGAATCAGGAAATATTTCTAGAAATATGTTGCATCTGAGATAGGCCTTGAGGAGTGGGTAGGATTTTGATATTTATATGTAGATGGTCGTATTTACTACAATTGCCATCTGTATGTTTATGTATTTCTTTTACAAAAGTAATTAACATCCTGGACTCTAACTCGAAAGATCTGCTAGCTGTCCCTTCCTTGCATTTTAACTGGCTCACTACAAATTGAGGCTTCCACCAACATATGCTCATTTATAGAACTAGTAATTATGGTTGGAGGCATTTTGTTGGAGGACATGTTTCATTCCAAACATAGCTTGAGTTGGAGGTGGGGCTTCTACCTCTGTATCCTTGAGACAAAATCATTCAAAGCGTCTTTGAATCTCATGATGGGAAGGGACTTTCAAGGTCATTGCTATGGTTTGAATGTCCAAAAGTCATGTTCCAAACCTCATGTTGAAATTAATCCCCGATGGGGCAGTATTGAAACATGGGGTCTTTAAGGGGTGATTGGATCATGAGGGTTCTATGCTCATGAATGGATTAATCCATTCATTGATTAATGAATTAATGGGCTAATGGATTAATGGGCTATTATGGGAGTAGAACTGGTGGTTTTATAAGAAGAGGAGGACAAACCTGAGCTAGCACATGAGCATACTCAGCCCCATCACCATGTGCTGCCCGGCACTGCCTCAGACTTTGCAGAGAGTTCTTAGCAAATGTGCTCCCATCAGATGCACCCCCACCAGATGCATCCCTTGACTTCGGACTTTCCAGACTCCAGATTTGCAAGAAATAAATTTCATTTCTTTATAAATTACCCAGTTTCAGGTATTCTGTTATAAGCAACAGAAAACAGGCTAAAACAGTCATCTAGTCTATCAACCCAGGAAAATAACCCCTCAGCTGACGTTGGAAGATGGGTGATACCAGAACACCCAGTGTAGACACACGCTTCATTTGCTAGCCTGCTGAATGACTCCATAGCAAGAGTGGGCAAACTATGTCTCAGGGTCAATTCTGACCCACTGCCTATCTTTATCAATAAAGTTTTATTGGAACACAGCCATGATCATTCACTGATATATTATCTGTGTCTGCTTTTGCACTACAATAGTGCGAACTTTTAATCCCTTCCTTAAGACTTTGTATTAGGAAGAACTCTTAGATCACATATAACCAAAACCCAGTTCAAAGTAGCTCAAATTAAACTGGAGTCTATTGGCTAATGTACCTTTGCAGTCAAGAGAAGGTCTGTCTGGAGTAGCTATTCTCTTGAGATCCCTGACGTGGTTCCAAATGGACTGTCTTCTGTATGTATGCTACTCTAGCAGTGTCTACTGCACCTCCTGCTATGAGGTTTCTCCCTGGTCACTCAGTCTGGTTAACTCGACTGCCTTTGATGCCCATCTCCATTTTATTCCACCCAGTCTACCCTGCTAAGTGCAGATCTTTCTTCTGGTGTGGTGGCATCTACACTAGTCTTGGACTCCTTGATGCTAGTTCTGACTGTGCTACTGAATACCAAAAATCTGAGATAAGATGTCAAGACACTTTGAAAGTCACAAAGCAATCCACAAATATAAAGCGTTGCTTGTATTCTCTTAGAATCAAACCATATTTAAGCTGGCAACAGCACTAAAGTTCATATTATCCTCATGGCCTGGGTGACAAAGTGATCCATAAATGTGTTTTAGTTGGTTCACATAGTATTCCTTTTTATTTTTTATTTTTATTATTATTTTTTTTAATATTTGAGCCAAGATATAAAAACTGGGAGTTTTGCTTTAAATTTCTGGTTTCACTGACCCCATGTCACCATATAGCAGGAATCAATTAGAACCAAGTAGGGACCATGCCTGTTTGGCCACAGTCTCCCTTTGTCTTAACCTAACCCATGTCACTCATTTCACAACGTACCTGCCCCCTTTAGCATTGAGTTTGTGCTTCCTGACTTATTACAGTTATGCCTCTGACTCCCAAAGACCTGACACCCATCTGTCTGAGCCTAGCAAACATGCATCCTTAGCCAGCTTCCCACATGTGGGGAGCTCACTACCTAGAGAAACAGCCCATTTCATCTCTGGAAAGCTCTGACTGTTGGTAAAGTTTCCTCTGTGAGGTCCATCCTCCTCAGCATACCAAAATGGATGAGTGACTTGCCCCAAGTCTCTCAGTGTGTTATAGGGTTGGGAGTCAAAGGTCTCAGTATTGCTTACCAAGTGAGTGGTCTTTTTACCCCACCTGGTGGAAGTATGTTCTTTCCCACCTTTCTTCCCCACTCACAAACTGTTCAGTTTAGAGATGGACTGCCCATCTCCATTTTATTCCACCCAGTCTACCCTGCTAAGTGCAGATCTTGCTTCTGGTGTGGTGGCATCTACACTAGTCTTGGACTCCTTGATGCTAGTTCTGACTGTGCTNCAGTGTGTTATAGGGTTGGGAGTCAAAGGTCTCAGTATTGCTTACCAAGTGAGTGGTCTTTTTACCCCACCTGGTGGAAGTATGTTCTTTCCCACCTTTCTTCCCCACTCACAAACTGTTCAGTTTAGAGATGGAGGGTGCATTTAAGAAGTCACTTGACATCAAGTTTTTTGTGACTAAAATCTTTGCCCTTACAAACATTCTGAAGAACAGGAATCGTCAAACTTTTTCTGTAAAGGACCAGATAGTGAATGTCTTAGGCTTTGCAGGTCATGTGGTCTCTCTTGGAACTATTCAACTCATTTATTGCAGCACAAAAGCAACCATAGACAATATATGAATAGGCATGGCTGTTTTCCAATAAAACTTTATTTACAAATACAGGTAGTGGGTCAGAACTGACCCTGAGCCATAATTTGCTCACGCTGGCTACAGAATCATCCAGTGAGCCAGCAGAGAGGTGTGCATCTACACTGGGAGTCCCAATGCCACCTATCTTTCAACAGCCAGCTGAGATGGGGCATTTCCAGGTAGCTTGCCCTGATTCCTCTACAGGATGTTATCTCCATAGCATCAGGATTCCTACAGGATAAGTTTTCAAAGATGTTGCAGGGATCCCTGAGAGTCCCTGAGGGTCCACAAGATCAACGGTGTTTGCATAATAATCCTGAGAAGTTATTTGCCTTTTTGACTCTCATTCTGTCATGAGTGTATAGTGGAGTTTCCCAGAGGAGCAATGGAATCTGTGCTTGTGTATTTTTGCTTTTTAAAAATTTCTCAGATGTGATTTCTAATATGATAAATATTTATGGATGTGACCCACCTAAACAAAAGCTCTTTGGGGTTCCCAATAAAATTTAACAGTGCAGAGGAGTCCTGAAACCAAAGTTTCAGAACCACTGACACAGTGGTATTCTGACTGCACTTTTCTTATACTACAAAACACTGCTCATCTTGTAATATGCATTTTTCTGATTGTCTTGACAAGAATGTCATTGATAAGAGCTATGCTAATCATTGCGTTTCATGATTGCACATAAATTTGCAAAGTAGGTTCATTTATTTTTAAAATGTTTGTTATAAACCTGTTATGTGCTAGATATTATACTTGCATTAGGACTAGAGAGATAAGCTCAATAGATACCATCCTGCCCTCATCGATCTTAGAGTCTAATGGAAGAAACAGAGATCAAGCAAATAATCACAACTGAATATATCAGTACATATGAAAAAATGCAATCAAGAGAGAGTGCCCAGGACAGTGAGGACCAATGACAGTAGGGTTTGTGCTATTGAGCGAAGTCAGTGAAGGACCTTTAACCTCAGATCTGTGAGATGGAAGAGATCCATCCAAAGCAGGATTTCTCAACCTTGGCACTATTGACATCTTGGAACAGATAATTCTATGTCAAGGGGAGGAGGAGGAACTGTCCTGTGCATTGCAGGATGTTTAACAGCATCTCTGGCCTCTATCTACTAGGTGCCAGTAGCACACACACACACCCCAGTTGTGACAACCAAAAATGTCTTCAAGCATTGTCAAATGACCCCTGGTAGGGAGATGGGGGTCAGATAACTGGTGCTGTAGAAAAAAGGTGTAGTAGGAAGGATACTGTAGTAGTCCAGGAGAGAGAAGTGTGTGGCTGGGACAGAGCTGGTGGAGATGGAGAGCAGAGACTGAAATGAAGGGCTATGTAAGGGAATCTTCTATACGGCTTGGTAATGGGTAGACTATGAGGGCGAATATGAGAGGGCCAAGGACAAGTTTCAGGGTGACTTTGGTTTGTACAAGTGACCCCATCACAAGCTGGCTATGAGATCTCAAGGTACAGGGCTCAGATCTCAAGGTACCTTTGCCCATCTCTGTGCCAGCACAGTAGCCTGTGTTGTTCATCCTTGCCTGGTGGGAGATGGCACTAATAACAGACCAAAAACAGCTCTTCCTAAAAGAAACAACAACTTTAGAAAAGAAAAGCCATCTGCCAGGACTGAGTGAATTAAATGTGTGTTTAATCTAACTGTATTAGGACATTATTTCAATGCCAGTTGACTTTTTTAAACATTTGTGAAAGTTGGCCAACACATTGGAGAAAATACACTTTGTCATACTCAGAAGGATATTGGCACATTATCTGATGACAGCACTTTTGATACACATTAGTATCAGACATCAAGATTTCTAATATTCTCATCACAGTGCCAAAGAGTATGTGGATCTTCTTTCTAGTCACTAACCCAAGGGTTCTCGACCTGTAGTGATAAAAAGAATCTCCAGAGTAACTTATTTTCAATGTAAAAACCTAATTCAGTAAGTCTGGGATGGGGCCCAGGAATCTGTATTCTAACAGTGTCTGCCTCCACTTCAGGTGATTCTGAAGCAGGTGGTTAGCTGGCCACTTTGAGAAACACTCATGCAGTGAAAAGCACTTTGAAGAAATTTGTTCCGATTCCTTTCCACCACTGATTTCTACACTATGACCCCTGCTTCTCACTTGCTTGGCTAATTTGTTCCTGTCCGGAGCTGCTCCAGCAAGCTGTCCCTCACTACTTAGATGCTCCCATGGTGTAGCACCCTTGGTTTCATAGAGTGTTTGCAGTAACAAGTGACAGGCCCCAACTAAAATTGACTTAAACAATGTAGGCACGTTGGTTTTACATAAAAAGAAGCCCAAAGAGGGCAATTCCGAGGTCGGTTAATTCAGAGGCTCAGCAACACCATCGAGCACTCAAATTCCTTCCATCTTAACTGGCTCCCCCCGGAATTCATCATGAAGACCACAGCTGCAGTTCTAGCATCATGTGTGAACGACAATCTCTCCACCAAAGAAAACCCTCCCAGGAGCCCCTCCCCCTCCAGGAGACCTCCTCTCTTGTATCTCATTGGCCAGGAGTGTATCATGTCTTTGCCTGTATCAACCCATTTGGCAAAGGAATAAGATCCTAAGATCAGTTTTCACCGATTGATTCCCTCCCCAGGTGTGGGGAAGGTCACAGTCTTTCTGTGAAAGACACCACTGCTCAGGGGGGAGTAAAAAGAGACTGGTTTCCCCCAGGAGAAAGGTTCTGTTCACAGAAGAAGGGAGAAATGGCTGCTAGAAGGCAGCAGCTGTCACAACCCTTTTCTTCCTCTTGTGACACTTCCCACCATCTCCCCCACGGGAGTATAAGGGACATGAGGGCAGGGACCATGTCCACCTGGTTCATCATATCCTCATATCACATCATCATATCCTCAGTGAGATGCTCTGGATTATGTTAGATACATGAGGTCCAGCATGAAGGGCCCTGAAATAGTTGTTTAATTTAAACTGATGACAGATTATGATTTAGATTGAAATTTTGAGTAATTAGGGCACAGTTAGTTGCAACTAATAAAACCCAACTCAAACTAACTCTTTTTTTTTTTAAAGAGAATATATGTGTCATATTGGTTTGTATAATTGGGAAGTTCAGAAACACAAAGTCTCCAGGCCCATGAAGATCCACAGACTCAGATGTTCCAGGGATCTGTTTTCTCTCTCTCTCCGTTTCTTATAGGCTTCCTCAATATGAGGAGCAAGATGTCACCGGGAGCCCCAGACTACCTCTTTCTTACTTAGCAACCCAGATGGCTTCTTCCAGAACTCCTGTAGTAAAACTCCAGAGAGGATTAGGTCATGTGCCTGCCAGTCACATGGAAAGGGATTGGGGTTCTCTGGCCAGGCCTGGGCTACGTGCCCACCCTGTGCTTGGACAGAGTCAGCCCCACCCAAACCCCCATGGAATGGCTTCTCTACAGGAAAGAGGGATTCTATTGCCAGAAGAAGCAGAGAGCAGTTGCTGAGCAGGCAAAACAACAGATGTCCACTACATTTATGGGTGAAAAAAAAGCTATTTGCAGAGCATTGTAGATGGGCCAAACCATAATTGAGAACTACTTGCTGTTACTCACAGAGATTAAACATTTTCCCTCTAATCCTCCAGACTATACAAATTCAATTTGAAACTTTGAATGATGCTTTGTTTGCTGAAGATAAAAAAAGGAATTTTCGTCTGTTGATGTTTTGGGAGGCTCTTTAAATTCTTTTATCTCAAAGGGTATCTCAAAGTATTTTTCCTTTCCTCCTATTATCTTTTGGTCTTTTTCTTCTCTTTTTCTTGGTTACTTATCATGTCTTGACTTCTGAGTCTCACATGAAATGTACCAACAACCAAAAAATATGCAAGTGATATTTCACCATGGTGATTTACCCAATTTTTCTCTTTTTCTGTCTTTCCCTTCCCAGGCAGGAATAATTCATAAAAATCTTATCACTCCATGTATGGACCTCTCTGATTCCTTTACCAAGTTCTACATTAGATTGCAGGTAATTAGAGATATATTTTAATCAGTCATTCACTTGAAAAGTATGAATTGAGTGCCTGCTAGTATCAGGTCCTAGGCTTTGTATTAGAGATACAATAAAAAAAAAAATCTCCCCTATCCCAGCCTGAAACTTTCTTTGGGGTAAAAAGAATGTGTATGTTATCTTTACATCTCCACAATGTTTAGCTTTACTTTATCAGTAGTACTAGTAGTACTATTATTTTCATTATTATTATTACAGGCTTTTATTTAACACTTACCATATACCAGATAATGTGCTAGGTATTTTACGTATATTGCTTCTCATCTTTTCAAAAATCCTGAAAGGTAAATACTGTTATCCGCATTTTCTGGATGTGGACTAAGTCCCACAAAGCACCTTGCTCAAGCTCACACAGCCTGTGAGAGGCGGAGCCTGGGTTTGAACCCAGATCTGACAGGTGCCATAGCCTATTCTCTCTCCAGCTCACAGAAACCACTCCATAAATGCCCAGTAAAATATGGAAATTGGCTTCTGTTTTTCTGTGAAGGTTAAGGTTCAAATCTGCCACCTTGCCTGTGGAATGCAGGATGTGGACTTTGAGTTGTGATTCTTGTAGTGAGGATGAATCTGCAAGGCTCACTCCTCATCTTACTCCTCTTGTGACCACTGACAGACATCCTTGAGGTTCATCAATTTGACCCCATCCCATGCATCTCTAATCTCTCTCTCTCTCTTTTTTTTTTTTTTTTTTTTTTGGTGGCTGATCAGTACAGGGATCCAAACCCTTGACCTTGGTGTTGACAGCACCACCCTCTACCAACTGAGCTAGCTGGCCAGCCCTCCATGCATCTCTGATCTCAAATACACCTCTTTGAAAGGCCTCCGTTTCTTCACTGGCAGAACTGTGAAGCTTGGTGCAGACCAGATGTCCAATAAAACACTCTATACAATAAGGAAAACACTCTATTTGTACACTTTCCAATACAGCAGCCACTAGCTATATAGCCTATATATATATATATAGCCAATAGCTATAGTGGCTATTGAGTACTTTAAATTGGCTAACATGACTAAAGAGCTGAATTTTTAATTTTATTTTAAATAGCCACACGTGACTAATGGCTACAATATTGACTTAGGATCATCTTTATTATTCTTCTCACCTGTGATCTTATACATACCCTAGAGGAGCATTTTTTAAACTGTGTTGCAGCCCATTAGCAGATCCTGATATCAATTTCTTCAGTGGCAAACATTTTTTAATGAAATGGCATAAAGTAATGAAATGGCATAACGTAATGAAATGGAATGGAATGGAAAAAAAATATATCAGTACATATCATGCATGCTACGTTTTGATTATGAAACTTTTGTTTTACATATTTGTATACTAGGTCATTATGCAAAAGTAATTTCTTCCAGTGGTTCATAGTCAAAAAGTGTTTGAAAACCACTGTTTGTCCTTGAGTAAAGTCACCGAGACCTTGAGAGTGACATGCTTACATGGTGCTCCTTTATCTAGCTTTAGGCTCTCCAAGACCTCATTTCAGGAGTATTCTGTTCTTCCAGATCCTACAGGCATGTGGTGAGCCTCTCAGATGGTAATTAGAAGTGACTTTGTGGTCATCTATCTGTCCAGATGCAAAGATCCCAAACTGGTGACCCACGGGCAGAATCAGCCCTACAGATAGGCCTCTTTGGGACCTTGACATGTTTGTGCATGACCATAATCCCCTGGGGCCAGTAGCTTATTCCTTGTTAGGTGGGCCAGTCTCTCCAGTTTGGTACCCTTGGGTCGATTTTGCCATTTACATTACCCGCCTGGCCCCTGAAGGCAATTTGTGCCACCAATATTTAATATACGTAGAGTATTATGTCTGAAAGGAAATTGGGAGATCACAGGGTGCAGCCCTTTTACTTTATAGATGGGAAAACAGTGGCCTAGAGATGGGAGTGACCTGCCTGAGGCTTCACATAAAGTCAGTGACAGAGAAGGAACTGGTTCTCTCTCACAAAGAAGAACCAGATATTAGCAGAAACTGCAGTAATTCAGAGGAGAAAGGAAAAAAAGAAGAGAGAGAGGGAGGAAGAGATGGAGTGGAATGATTGTGAAGCTGTCTTCACAGCCCTGAGGAGGGAGTTCCTTACTGGCAGGTCAGATTTCTGTGGGGAGGACCTTCTCACAGTCGCATAATCATGTCCAATGAGTTCCTAGCTAGCAGATGGCTACAGAGGCCATCAAGGGGAGCCCTGCAGAAGTTTGAGCAATGGGACATGCACTTTAGACACCAGAGAGGGGACCTCCAGGAGACCTCTGCCCTCTAAGAGTTGAGGGTGCTTGAGATGGCTTCGACAACTTCCTGACTTGCATGGCCTAGACCTCATTTTGGCCTACCCTCAGGAAAAGTGTCCCTGATCTGAAACTGTGGTGTTTCTGATGTTGCCTGCTGGTCCTGGTGTGAACCAGTTCTTCCCTCCTCTGAGCCTCAGGGCTAAATCTGTAAAAGTGGGAATGTGGATGAGATGGGGTAGAAGGTGCCCCGGGGGCTGCTTTGGGGTGGAAGAGGGTCACGAGTGGGCGGCACTCCAGGCCCTACTCCACTGCAGTCACAGCAGCTCTGAGTTCATCTGCCGGGCTCTAGGCAGGGATCCCAACTCCAGTTCCTTCATGCACCTAGCAGTGCACGAGTGGAGCTGGCCAGGGGTGAGGCAAACGGGAGAGGTAGGAACCGTGGTGATCTGCAAGGATTTAAAAACAAACACCAGGGGGCCGGCCCGGTTGCGCCGCTTGGGAAGCGCGGT
>NW_007732036.1:125996-132756 GCF_000696425.1 Galeopterus variegatus
GAGGCAAACGGGAGAGGTAGGAACCGTGGTGATCTGCAAGGATTTAAAAACAAACACCAGGGGGCCGGCCCGGTTGCGCCGCTTGGGAAGCGCGGTAGCGCTCCCGTCCGAGGGTTCGGATCCCACGTACGGACCGGCTCCCGCTCACTGGCTGAGCGAGGCGCGGGAGCAACGCCGAGGCTTGCGATCCCGTCGCCGGTCCCCGATCCAGTACGGGGGCAACACTGAGGGTTGCAATCCGTTGCCAGACACGGAAAAAAGACAAAAGGACAAAAAAATAAATAAATAAATAAATAAATAAATAAATAAATAAAAACACCAGGCCACCCAAGTAAAGCATGTCTGAGCCACATCCAATGCAAGCCACCTCCCTTGTCTAGGGGATTTCCCTGAGTGACCACCAGGGCATCATACATTTTCATTCCATGCATGGTCTGCAGCAGCATCAGTGTAACCTTGAGGCTGTTTCATAATTTCATTTCAAGAAAGGGTTCATAGCTTTAAAAAAAAGTATGGAAACCTCTAGGCTAGACGTTTTTTATATGCCTTCCACTCTGATGCTGAAAACCTGTGAGTCAAGGGGAGCCGGATAAACAGCCAGTGTTCCTTGGGTTTCCCCACAGTTTGTCAGAGCTCAATGGCCTGCCAGAGTCTCAGGAAGCAAACATTGTATAAGTATTAAAATCTCTGGCTCCAAGGCCAAGGGACTGAGTCATCTGCAGCACAAGGACAATTGCTGGCTTCCTGAAGTTCCTCTATTTCCAACATGCTTTCCAGGGCCCCAGATGAAACCCAAATGGTATTTTTCAGATAAGCAGTAGAGATGCTGGAAAGGGTGCTGCCGGCTCCAGTGCAAGGCAACTCCATTCTCCCTGCTAGGTGTGCTTGGGCAGGTCCCGAAGTCCAGATAACTCCTAAGCAGAGAGCAGGTCCCTCTTCTTTCTCTTAGGGTACACTGGGCAGGAGGCCCTGCTGGAATACCCCATAGGAGAGGGAGGAGAAAAGGGGAAATCGAGCTTCTCCTCCACCTCCCGATGACTGTCTGAACCCTGGCTCTAACATTTACATAGTGTGTAACTTTAGGCCACTTAAATACCCTCTCTGTGCCTCAGACTCCCCATGTATAAAACGGGGACATATGGTGGGTATCTCATGGAGTCTCTGTAAGAATTAAATTAGATGATACACGTGAAACACTGAGCACAGGCCTGGCACCCAGTAATTGCTCAATTAATGCTAGTTGTTTTCAGCTATTTTTATAGGCTCCTCAGCATCCCTGACGTGGGGTGTGTGTGTGTGTGTGTGTGTGTGTGTGTGTAAAGGTGGCAAGGAACAGAGTCAGCAGTGGCAGGAGGGCTGGTGTTGACTGACCGGAGCCCACTCCAGTGTGAGGAAAATGGCAAGGCCGGTGGATCCCTAGGGACTTCCCCTCCATCAAACCTTGTCTGCTCCTCAGTTATTCTTCCACAGCTCTGTAGACCAGACTCTTAAAATGTCATGACCAAGTGTGGCCAGATCGTATTTTTGAAATGATTGCTGGTGTTTCCTTCACCCACCCCACCCCCTGTGCCTTCCCTCTATTCAGTGAGCAATGCCTCAGGGCTGGGACAGGCAGCAGAAAGCAAGGACAAAAGAGGTGGCTTCCTGGCTTTGGAATTTCAAAAGCCTGTGCCTTTAGAAGAACAGGAAGGATTTACTACAAAGCTAAATATCCTAGAGAAAGCTTAAGTTAGGGAGGGCAGAAAGCCTCCTTTTCCCCCAGCTAACAAGAAAGATTCCCTGGCCCAGGGGTAGGGAGGAGACTGTCAGGGAAGAAATGGAACACAGATATATTTGAGTCCTTAGAAAGAGGCCCCCTGCCAGCCCCAGGGGCTGAGTCTGTGGGCACAGACACAGTCAACAGCAGGAGGGACAAGGGGAGCAAGGGGTGGACACACTGGCTGAAACTTAGCTTCCACTTATCTTTAAATAGGAACCAGTTGAATGATAAAAAATGAACTCCCAGATTTTGTGGACTGCCATGCAGGCCTCCTTGGTCATGGTCACGATGCTCCCTGCAATGAAGGCCTCTTTAGGTCTAACCCAAAGCCTTCCTGCTGTGGCTGTCACGTGGCAGCTGGCTATCGGACAAGAGCGTGCCATTCCAACACATGTACCAACAACACGTTTCTGAAGAAGGCTGCACGAGCCGTGTTGCCAGCTTGAAGGCCTCTTTAGGTCTAACCCAAAGCCTTCCTGCTGTGGCTGTCACGTGGCAGCTGGCTGTCGGACAAGAGCATGCCATTCCAACACATGTACCGACAACACGTTTCTGAAGAAGGCTGCATGAGCCGTGTTGCCAGTGACACGCCCTTACCACAGGACATGCTGATGAGCCTGGCAGAGAGAGGCTGCAGAGGAGTCTCTGCAAAGGTTCTATAATACCCTCTTTGGATGAGAGACTGTGTTCCTGACCTGCTGATACGGTAAACTGTAGCCAGGCTGGAGCCATCTGTGGAGTTCTCTGGGATTTCCCAGAGGACTCCTATCTCCTCTCTGCGGCAGCTGCCAACACCTGCAGAGCTTGCCTCTCTCGGGAGCCAGCACACACACGTCAGGCTTCACGTGCCCGTGCCAGGTAGGCTGCTCTAGGCTGATTTCCCCTGGCCTGGGAGCAGCAACCACAGCTTCTTCATCATCTGCCGTAGAGGCCGAATTGCTCTCCCCTGGTTCCTGGTCTGTACTCTAGTAACCCCTAATCATTATTTTTAAATATTTTTAAAATTTTTTTTTAATGCGCTGGGTAATGGATGATTAGTGTTGGGGGAAGATTAGATACCCCTTTTAGCCCATCCCAATCCCACTTCCTCCCAGAGGTAGCTACTGTTGGCACTTGTGTGTTGCAAGCAGTAGAGCTTAGTGGTAAGAGCACAAGTTTTGGAGTCAGACTGCTTGGTTTGAGATTCTGCCTCTGCCATTTACTAACAATGGGACAAATGGCAGCTCTCTGGGCCTCAGTTTCCTCATCTATAAAATAAGGATAATATTATCCCCTCTTGAGTAATGAAAACTCAATGACATGACATATGTAAATTGCTGAGCACACTTCCTGACATAGAAGAACCACTGTCTAAATATTATCTATTACCTTCCCAGACTGCAACTTATGCATTTACCCCTCCCATCTCTTCATGCATGGCTTCAGCTCAAAACCCTCTCCTATGCTTCTGCATCTTGGAACACTGACCCCAGCCAACCTGCTGTAACACTAAACCTCAACATGACCTCCAGACTTATGGTAGTTTAGCCTTTTGTGAATTCTCCCCACCTTTCCATGACCCTGAGGCTCTGCGCCAGCCCAGCCCACCATCTCAGTTTGCCCTCCTTCATCCTGTTGTCCTAGAGCGGATGCCCTCATGCGTGAAGGCAGGCGTAAGTCCTGTATGAGCTTGGGTGAGTCCCTTCTCATCTCTGGGCCTCAGCTTTCTCATCTGCTAAGTGAAACCATTGGACCAGATTTGGTCATTCTTTTATTCTTTCCACAAGCATGAATGTGACAGTGACACAATGAGATGACCACTTACTGTGTACCTGGCACTGAGGGTCTAATGGTAAATAAGAAAGGCATGGTCCCTGCCGTCATGGAGCTCACAGTCTAGTGTATGTGGATAACCTCCCAGTGCTTTCTGCTCTAAAAGTCTGATTCTAGGTATTCACACAACGCACATGGACCGTAATGACACAATGAGATGACACATGCATAGCCCTCAGGGGTTTCCAAAAACAGCTCTTACAATCTCCCTATCACTCATTTACTTATTCTGAGTAAACACAACCAAGAACATGCTAACACATCCCCTGGAAACAGCAGATGTGCCCAAAATACACTACCCCAGGATAGCATAGATCATAGCCTCTCGTTCCCACAACAGGAAACACCCAATTCACACATTCCTCTGCAGGATATATCAAAAGCCTGTCAGCCACCCACAGAAACACATAAACAAAGAGAGCTCCAGAGATAGGGGAGAGAGAAGAGGTTGCTTATGGTGGTGAATGGTCTGCAGCCAAGGGATTTTTTTCTTGTCAGCAGGAAGGGAAAACCAGGAAACCTTTCCTGGACTTGTCCAAAAATGGATTTGAGAAATGTTTGAGCCAAGCTCAGTGGCCAGCTGGTAGGGATAATTTGGAAAGAATTCCTGCCTTGGGTCAGAGGTGAGGATGCGTGGCTTCAGAGATCCATTAATGTGAGTTGTTTCTTACTGAGCCCAAGTTACATGCCAAGCAATGCACTAAGCACTTTTATTATTTAAGTAACGATACAAATGACTTGAATTATTCCCATTCTAGAGATAAGGAAACTGAGGGCTGGGTGAATTGCATAAGGTCACACAGCCAACCAAGTGGCAGGGCTGGGATCCAAACCCAGCCCACCTGACTCCAGCATCCATACCTTCCCCACTGTGCCATGACGTTTACTTCCTGCCTTTCCAGTGCAGGGATCCCGTGACTCTGTGGTCTCACCATGGAAAACAGGATTGGTGCCTCCACTGCCCCTGATTCAACTCCGAAATCAAAGCCAAGGCCCCTGTTGTGAACTGCTGGATCTTCTCATATACTGACCACACCTTAACCCTTCAGGTAGTCTCTTTCCACCTGTGAATTGCCTGGATCCACACTTGGGTCTCATCTTCGATATTTAGTGAATACCTGTGAACACACTCAGAGTACTTTGGGCTCTAATGAAGCCACAGGGAAGCCCAAGTGTGAAGGCTGCTGCACCCTGCACTGCCCCTGTGTGCTGTTTCCCTGGGCCCCGGGCTGTGCGAGCTCATTGCAGTGCCAGTCGATTCTCTGCTTTACGTTTCACCTTTCAACCAGAAGCTCCACAGTTTTTATTACACGTCCAGCCGGTTACTCACAGTTGTTATGCTGTCTCCAAGTCGACTTTGTCACTCTTTTAATTATACTCCAGCATAGCATAGGTGCTTTTACCTTTTAAAGACTATTTTAAAGACAGTCTATTAATATGTGGGGATGTTTTTATCCACAAGGTCAAGTGACCCTCGGGGGAGAGGAAAAAATTATATGCAGTAAGAATAGTATAACTTAGGTTGTATTGCTTGTGAGAGAGGAATCCTACCAGTATCTGCTTTTAAAAGAGACTAATAAATCAGATAACATACCACACAGTCTTGTTTAAAAGTGGGACCAGTTAATAGAGCGGAGAGAGTGTGGAGAGAGAGAAGGAAACACAGTAGACAAGACACAAAGATAGAATCCTTTTTTAACTGGAGGGAACCTGGTAAGTCATTTTGTTCTTTCTCCTCAGTGACCAAGGAGGCCAGAGAAGTTAGATGATTTGCCCAAGGTTAGCACACTGGTAACAGCAGAGAGGGAATTGGAACCCAGGTTACTTCCAGCACTCTCTGTCAGAGAGAAAAACGCAGAGATGAAGAGCAGCAGACAGAGCCAGGGCGGAGGCAGGTGGAGGAACTGGTTGCTGAATTCATTTTCCGCCTTGTTCAACTCATGTGCTCCTTTTAACTCACCTGGAGATCGGTCATGCCTCCCCTTCCAAGATGTTGTTTTGCTCCAACAACTTTATTTCTGTAGCATTTGGGATGAGCTCTACTTGCAAATTTACTTGTGGACTTACGATGTATTTTCTCATAGAACTCTAAAGATTTTGTATGTGTATAAAAGAGGGCTTAATGTTTCAGACCCTTAATTTTTATCTCAGAGGCATTGATCAGCTGATTTTATGTCTTAAAAAATTATAGTGACAGCTATTGCCAACTGATTTTCTTGCTTTTATTCTTGGAAAGATTAGGATTGTTCAGTCTTTCAGTGCCTGAGTTTTTTAAATGCCAGTGATTTTTTAAAAAATCATTATTTATTTCATTGCTCAGAATCTTTTGTTTCCAAATCAAACTCAAGATGGATGAATATGTATACAATTGGTTCCTATTCCAAATTGTTTTTTAAATACAACATTAAAACTCTTCAGGGATAAAAATGAATAATTTAAGTCTGAGGTGGTACTCCTAAATTAATTTGTACACGTTATTTTTATATGACTAGGATTCAACCAGGTTTAATTTGTTTTTCCCCTGCCTGGTATTCCATTTTTGGAGGTATCAGGCTATACTAACCAATATGGTAGCCACTAGCCATGTGTGGCTATTTAAATGTAAATTTATATTAATTTAAATTAAATTAAAAATTCAGTTTCTCAGTCACTCTGGCCACATTTCAAGTGTCCAGTAGCCACATATGGCTAGTGATTATTATGTTGGATACCGTAGGCATAGAATATTTCTTTCATCTCAGAAAATTCTAGAGGATGGCACCACTTAGGGGCTAGTAAGTCAGAATGTCTCTCCTAAGTGCCCTTTGTTGTCCAAATAATTTTAAAAGGAGCCGGAGGTTCCCTGCATACATTTTAGAAACATATTGCACAATCCATATGTCGAAACATGGGCTATCTCACAAGTGAGCAGAGCTAATGTCCTTTGAGGCTTATGGCTGCTCTCAAATGTTGCTCTCAAGCGTAGATAGTGCCTAATGTTTGAGGTAGTTCGGAAAGTCATGTTTAATTCAATTTGGAATTGAAAAGATCTTTGCCCATAAGACAAACACTATAAATTATGTGACTGAACCTTAGTATTTTCTGAGATAAAATATAGTGAAAATAATAACCAGCAGAAAATCAACAATCAATTTTAGTGTTTCAGGGGAGTTACAGGTTGGTGGGAAGAAAAGACACACACACACACAC
>NW_007732036.1:133080-134692 GCF_000696425.1 Galeopterus variegatus
ACACACACACACACACCCATACATACCTACACATACAAAGAATAAAGTAAGATTAAGTTCCTGGCTTAGCCAAGGATACAAAATCTTACTGGAAATGTGGTGGTTCCAGGGCAGGAGCAGATGTGGCCTTTCTCAGCCTATCTTCCCTTGACCCTGGAGTTCCTTCTGGCTCTGTTTGGATAAAGAAAGCCTTTGCCACACCTGTAAGCTCAAATCTTACTAAGCCCCTGCCCTTTTATAATCACAGCTCACATCACCAATCTGGAAAAACTGGTGCCAACAATGCATGAATTTCTGCTTACAGGACCATTTACAAACATTACATACTTCTGGAGCTCTGGCCACACTCTCAGCCTCACCAAAGCAGCACCCTCATCCTGAGGGACAGTGGCAGAGTTAGGCTGGGGATACCACCACTACCTCTGCCCCCAAAAGCCCATTTTCCTAATCCATCCCCTCACTCTGACTTTATGACTTTTTCTTGGTTGGATCAAAGACTGATTTCTGACTGAGGACCATGCTCACAAATCCATTTCCCCAGAAAATCAAATCAAATTAGAAAAAAGCAAATTGATCTTGGAAGGTGAATTTTGAACAATAAGGCAGGTTGAATTAGAAGAGGGAGATGAAAATCTAGGCAGTGTTTCTTGGGGAACTTTTGGATACTTCCAGAATCTCTCGTCATTGATGGTCACGATCAGACTATTTGTTCTTACTTTGCTTTCAGTCTCACAGTTTTGTTTCCCTTGGCAGTGGGAGACCACCATACTGCTCACATAAACAGAATCTATATTTTTCTTACAAATTGAGGGCAGAGGGAAGAGTGAAATATTTTTTAGGAGACATTGAGCAGGAATCAGAAAAAGAAGAAAATGGAATAGGACTAAAGACAGTATTTATGGACATTCTGGGGGGTGCTCTGGGGAGGATGTGGTGGCCATGATACCACTGAATATTTGTGGAGCACTTAATGCACTTTTCGAAATGGTTTACTTGTATTAACCCATTTAATGAGTGAATTAATGATTTAGTTAACTGGCTAATTCATTTAATTTTTGTCTTGAATTTAAGGCAGAAATAAAAGAGTTAAATAATGAGCATGAATTGCATGACAAAATGATCGTGAGAAGGATATTATTCTCCCACCCCAGTTAGCAAAGTTGTCAAAAGCCAGTTTCAGGACTAAGCAACCAGCTCTCTGACCTACAGTGCTCTGTGATTCAGGACACCAGTAAGTGGGAAATAATCAGAAGTCCTCATTTCCTGTTCCTTGACTTTAAGAGAAGGATGGATTAGATCATTTATGGAGATAACAGAGCTTTCTGAGAATATGAAGAAAGCCATAGGATAAGGTACATAACACCAAATTTAATTAGAGAAATATCAGATCCCAGGTGGATCAGATAGGATAGTCTAGGTTATGCTGCAGTAAAAATTAAGTCTTAGAGGCTACAACAATAAAGATTTGTTCTTGCTCATGATAGATGTTCATCATGGGTTAGCTTAGAGTTCTGCTTCATGACTCCTCAATCAGGGATCCAAGCTGACACATCCTGCAAACCATCTGGGGTATCACTCATTGCTGGGTTAGGGGAAGGCAATGTGGCAGATC
>NW_007732036.1:135366-136142 GCF_000696425.1 Galeopterus variegatus
TCCTGCAAACCATCTGGGGTATCACTCATTGCTGGGTTAGGGGAAGGCAATGTGGCAGATCATGTACTGGTCCCTAAGGCTTCCAATTGGAAGGGACACACACAATTTCCATTCACATTTCATTACCAAACAAATCACCACATGCAATCCTTTCTGTGCCTGGAAGAAAAGATTTAAATTTCAGTGAACAGATGTAACTACCACACTAGATCAAGAACTCCTGAAGCAGGTGATCTCTAAATTCCTTTCTTAGTTCACTGTTGCTACGAGTCCAGATTAATTTATAATATATTTATTCAGTTTGTCCAGGAAATCTACATGTATAAATGATAGGTACTAATTCCCCTTCAATCATGCAGTTATCTTTTTAACCAGGCAAGAGTGAGCCTTCTCCTAATAAAGTATGAACAGATTTTCTGGACTATTGCTTCAACTTTGACTGACAACTGAGGATTTGAGGAATTCTCTCCCCAGTGCCACTAGGAGCTGCCTAAGAGAGAGGATTTGGTTCCTCACTGGCAAAGTTATCTCAACAGTTTATATATACATAAAGAGGCAGGACCAGACAGCTAACTGCTAATATTCCCACCAACCCTTTTTTTTCTAGGCAGAAAAAAATTTGTGTTCTAGGCAGGTGCCTACTATTCTTAAATACCAGATGACCAGATTTTAAAATGGTGAAGCCAAGTATATCTCAGGGAAAGGAGATCTAGAAAAGCAGCCCTCAGGTCTTAGCAAGGGAGTAATAGTCTCAAGAGGCCAGCAGAGCTCTTTGG
>NW_007732036.1:137327-138781 GCF_000696425.1 Galeopterus variegatus
CATTTTTTGGAGACCTGTGAATCAATTTGTAAGACCCAAATTCTTTTTGGAAAGTTTGGGAACTAATTTTGATTGAGAGATCACCCAAGAAAGGTATTTCTGGATCGTTTACTTTTGAATACTCTACTTCCTCTTTTCTTTTTCTTCATTCAGGAATTCAGCCTCTATTATTGCAAGGAAAGGCTGTGTTCACTAAGTCTCTGCCTGTGTGGGGGGGTGTGTGAACTCACATCTCCATGCCACTCACTCAGCGCTGCCTTCGTGTGGCACACTGCCGATGATGAATGGAAGGTCCTTTGCTAATCATTTCTACCCTTTCTGCTCTTTGTTCCAGTTAAGGTTATGATGTCATATGGTGGCTTTTTTAAAGCATTAGGGCCTTCTAGATAGTGATCTCTTTGTTTCTTTCTACAGTTCCTTATCAGCAGAATCCTTACAATCCCCGGGGCAGCTCCAATGTCATCCAGTGCTACCGATGCGGAGACACCTGCAAAGGGGAAGTGGTTCGTGTTCATAATAACCACTTCCACATCAGATGCTTCACCTGTCAAGGTAGGAGGCCCAATTTCCCAGCTTCCTTCTCAGATTGCTGTGAGGTTGGGATGTGGGGGAGAGAGGGAGCCTGGTGACCCAGAAGGAAAAAGGCAATCCTGCAAGCATAACGTGCACATCTGAAGAGACCCCTGGCTTGTGCTTGTAAATAATTTGAGAGTAAATGAAAGCATAAGCTATCTTGGCTAAAATTCAGCCTGGCTCTCAGATGAGCACCTGTTCTATGACAGTGTGACAATCCTCAAAGGTTAACAAGGAAGAAGATACATCTTGACTTTAATAAGATTTATTATTTATTGGGAGCAGGTAGATGTTGGGTTACCTCTAATTGTTACAGCCATGCATGGCTAACTTATAGAATCCTAGGTTCAGCTGAGCTAAGAGTTCCTAAAGAAGGAGGACAACTAGCAGCAGGAAGGAAGAGGGACTCAGCTGAAAGAACATGAAGAGCCCTGCGGCCCAAGGGACCACACTCCCTCCCACAGTGTCCCTGACAAATGCCTCTCCAGCCTCCACTTCTTGATCTCCTCCTCCAGGCAGCCATTCTGATGTTGGATTGCCCTATGGGTTTAGAAAATGTTTAACGTAAAACCTGTTACTTTTACCTGTTGGTCCTTGTAAAGCTAGAAGAATATTTTGTGTTTGCTTTTCCCAGCGACCACCCTTCAGAACTCATAGCCAGGTCTTCCCTATGTCAAATTATATTTTAGGTCCTTAAATTGGACTGCATCTGAAGTGATTCCAACTAGTGTCATCACCCTGAAGTCTTACTTCTTGATCCATTCTAGCTTGTCACTGTAATTCTTAAAGCACGATGCCTAGAACAGATCACAATTCTCAAGGTCTGGTAAATACAGCAAGGACTACATTTCTGTTAATGTGATTGATATTGAATTGACTTC
>NW_007732036.1:139566-141402 GCF_000696425.1 Galeopterus variegatus
GGTCTGGTAAATACAGCAAGGACTACATTTCTGTTAATGTGATTGATATTGAATTGACTTCCTGAGGAGCCACTTTAAACCATTGACTTATATTGAATTTAAAGTCAATTGAAACTCCCAGATCTTTTGATGTCAGTAACTGCCTCAATCTCATGTATCTGAAATTGACTTCTTCTGCCATCAAGAAAAATTCTGTACTTCCTTCTTCGTGATCTAGCAGGACTCTGCATTGAGCAAATAAATTACATATTTATATTTCCTAATTTTTGTAGAAACATTTAAGGGATATATTTTAATTGATGTGATTTAAATTTTATATTAAGAATTGGCAAACTCCTTTAGTGTATGTTGAACTGCAAGAGTATCTTGGTGAGTGGCTTTTTTTACCTCTTCAGAATCTGAGGCAGGACAGAGGTAAAGACAATATAATTGTTACAAGGTGATTTGGGATATAACTCTGTAATTATATTCTTAAGAGAGTGTATGAATTACCTTTTGCTTAAGCCAAAACTTAATAGCTTAAACAAATATTTTATTTAGCCATGATTCTCTGAGTTGGCTGGGAAGTCCTTTCAGTCTGAACCAGCTCTGCTCATCTCTACTGGCTTCATCATGCTGATATGTGGTGAGCTATGAGTCTGCTGGCAGTGGTTGGCAAGCTGTTGACCTGGATGCCTCCACATGGGTTCTCATCCTCCAGCAGGCTGGCTTGAGCTCATTCATATGGTGATCTCAGAGTTCCAAGTTGCAACAAGAGAGCAAGCTTCAATAAGTAAGACTTTTGCAAGCCTCAGCTTGTATCCCACTTGTTAATGCCCTACTGTTGGTCAAAATACATCAAATAGCCAACCCAGATTCAAGGTCTTGGAGAAATAAATTTTGACTTTAGTGGGAGGACCTACAGCATCAGATTTCAAGGGTGTGAATGCACAAAAGGGAATAATTTGGTCATTTTGGGAGTCTACCGAAGGGAGGTTGTAGAATCTGTTTCAATGGAAATTTTAGCAGAAAAATTATTTTTCTGAATATTTTCCATGTCAACTTGTTTAAAGGTAAAACAAATGAGAGGTTGTTTCCAGCAGTAGCCAGTATGAAGATTAATACTTTTAAGTTCTCTGCTTGACTTTTAAGAAAAAGATTTACACCAAATATATAGAATTAATATAGCCTATGAATCCATGTAAAGGGTGGATTATGGATAGACATTTTCATACAAGTTTTATTTCCCTCCACCCAGTACCAAAGCTGGAACAAGTTTCCTTCTCATCTTCTTCTCCAGAGCCAGTTTATTTCTCATTCATTATACACTGAGAGTAAGATTTTTGCAGGGAAATCTCAGCTTTATGTAGAGGTCTACTATTAGATTCCCACTTTAGCCAGGCTCTGAGCTTTAATTCCTATTCTCCATGATCCATTTAGACATCATGGTAAAAGCTCAATGTCTCCCTGCAAGATTTAGCATAAACTATCAGGATGAATACCACTGGTAGTCACACCAGGATTTCTGCTTCTATTTTTATCTATGACCTCCACAGATTCCTTCCTTTCATGTCAGCGTAGTATTATATGTTAAAACAGTCATAAAAGAAATTCATAGACATTTTATATTTTTTTAAATGAGGCTATCTAGGGTAACTGATCTCCATCCTGGCAAGTGACAGAAGTAAATGATGATCCTCTTTGAAAGAACTCAACTTTACTCAGCCATCGAAGAATTACCACAAGGCTGGCTGGTTAGCTCAGTTGGTTAGAGCACAGCCTTGTACACCAAGGTCAAGGATTCGGATCCCCATACTGGCCAGCTGCCAAAAAAAGAAAAGAAAAATGACAAAAAAA
>NW_007732036.1:141961-142548 GCF_000696425.1 Galeopterus variegatus
ATTTTTCCACAAACTTTTTGAAGTACCTTCATAAAGATATAGCCCAGAAACTCAAGAAGGTGGTAAAAATAAAAGAGAAGTTGATACCTGGAGACTATAGTGAGAAAGCTTAACATATATATAAAATCAGAGTTCTAGGGATATATAATAGAGAACATGAGTGGGAGGACACTATTTGAAGAGATAACAGCTGTGAATTTTCTAGAACTGTTGAAAGACACATATCCTTGGATTCAGAAAACCTAATAAATTCCTGCAGGAAAATATGAAAGAAACCCACCTATACACATCAGAGTGAAACCTAAGATCATCAAAACAAGGAGACAATTTTAAAAGTAAGTAGAGAGAAAAGACAGATCTATATATGAATGGTAAGTAGACTGACATCTGACTTTTTAGTAGCAACAAGGAAACCAGAAAATAGTCAAATAATATCTTTAATGTACTGAAAGAATTAACTGTCAAGGCAGGATTATGTTCAGCAAAACTATCTTTTAGAACAAAGGCAACCCCACAGCTAACATTATACTTAATGGTGAAAGACTGAATACTTCCCAATAAGATCAAGACAAGATGAGGATGTCTGC
>NW_007732037.1:0-27519 GCF_000696425.1 Galeopterus variegatus
AATACTGTCTTATTTACTTGTTTAGTTGTTTATTATCTGTTTTCTCCATTAGAAAGTTAATGCCATTAGAGCAGAACTTGTCTGTCTTGAGTACTCCTGGATCCCAGCACTTAAAAAAATGCCTGCCCTAGAGTATCATATTTTATGTAAGTCATTGCCAAGATGCTAGGAATAAAGAAATGAACAAAACAACAAAACTCTTTGGAATATAAAATGGAGTTTATATTCTAATGAGACAGACAGACAATAAGTAAGATTAATAAGTAAAACATGTAGTTTATAAGATACTGATAAGTATTGGCAGGGAAGAATATAAAGCAAAGAAAGGTAGATAGGATTGTGCATTTTTGGAGAGGGTGAAGAGAGGCAGAATTTTAGAATGGCCAAGGAATTGCTCAATGAGAAGGTAACAATTGAGTCAAAACTTGGAAAAAGTAAGAGAGTGAGCCTTGCAGATAGCTGGAGAAAAGCGTTCCAGGCAGAGGGAACAGCAACTGCAAATATTTTGAGGCAGGAGTGTGTCTGGAGCACTCCAGGCCCCATTTGCCAAGGGTCTGTAATGGTATAAGCAAGGGGAGAAAAGGTGGGAAATGCAGTCAGAGTGGAAAAATGGGAATAGAAGATGGAAACAGATCATTTGGGGTCTTTGAGGCCAGTAGAAAGATTTAAATTTTGGCTTTTACTCTTAGTAAAACAAGAAGTCACTGGGAGATTTTAGACAGTGAAGAGCCATAAGATGACTTATGCTTTAACAGAATCATTCTGGCTGCTCTTTGAGAATTGACTTCAGGAAAACAAGGGCAGATGCAGTGAGGTCAACTAAGGAGCCTACTGCAGTGACTCAGGTGAGTGATGTGTCTTCAACTGGAAGAGTAGCGATGGGATGGGCAAAAGTGTTTGGCTTCTGATCCTTGATAAGGATCTTGTTAAACTAATGAGTACTAAAGGGTTTCCCACTCACTGTGATGGTTTACAATTTATTCAAACATATCATGCAGCCAATTCACAAACTGAGCAAAAGATATGTACAAATATTTCTGAAATTAGATCAAGTGCTGGATAAATTGCTTAAAATGTCCATAAGTTACATTTCCGCTTTTGTTAATAAAAATTTGCAAAATATTTATTTATAGACTCATAACATGTACTTTCACAAGACACCCAAATGGATTATTCATCTGGTTATTTACTCTTGAGACATACATTTCCCTTCGAAAGTGATTCTGACAAGATGGCAGCATGTGTAGAAAATGCAAGAAGAATATCTTTAGGGGGAAATATAAATAAAAATAGTTTGAGATCTGGCACCATTTTGCTGTGAACACGACAGAGATTATGTCTATCATTTAAAATTCTAAATGAACAAGTCTATGAAAATAAAAATTTTTTCTTATGTGTAGCAGAGAGTTCTTTAAAATTATTTTAAAGTTTTTTCATTTGACACTTCCTAATTAGCTCCTTTGACTGAGTGTTAATATATTTTCACAGTACTACCTGGCTAGATGTCATCTTCAGACAAAGACAGTTGAGATCTACTCCATGTTTAGCAGCAGAACTGATTTTGACTGATTCTGCAAATGAAATGTATGTTCTTGAGCCATCCTCAAAAGCAAATTCAGAGCACGTGAAATTTCTTTCTCGTTTTTTAGAAATTAATTAGCTTATTGAAATTGCCTTATTGTGCCTCTTGAGTTGGTTTACATTCAAATCATTGTTTTCAAAACAGAAAAATCTGTGATTAGCTGAAGTTAAAAGTCTAAACAAGAAATTTCTAAGCTCCAAATCATGTAAATTATAATATTCATGACAGTTTACAACTTCTTTCCCCCCGATGGGAATATCCTGTGTGGTTTATTGCAAGCCATCAAAAGCAGAGCTCTCAAAAATTGCAATATGGTGTCTCACTAGCTCTCACAAACCTAGCCCAAGCTGATAAGCTGCAAATAACCAAAAACAAACAAAAGAAAACATACTTAATATTTTGAAGCCATGTCAATATGCACAAATCACTCATAATTCTGTAAACTCAGTGCTTATGTTTTGCTTTAGTCAGCTTTGGAAATGCTTCAGGATATTGCACATTGTAGCACATTTTGCATCACCTAAAATGCACTGGCTTTTGATATTGGTACACCAATCACATTCTCTTTTGTGCACAAAGGCAATCTTGTTTACATTTCTAACAGATCCTTGGTTACATTCTGGCAGTAAAGACACTATTACGAACAGAACAGAAAAAGATGTCCTGTGTTTGTCTCTGAATTTTTGTTGAAGATATTGGATTGCCATCTCTAGTACAGTCCATAAACAAACTTGGTGAGCATCAAAGGCTATAGCATTACCACCTGCTGAGACCAGATTACACACCTCAAACGTAAATGTTACCTCAATGAAAATGCTTCTGAAATTTAAAATCAAATAAAATCAAAATGCCCAAATGTTTTCTTTAAAACTCAGACATTGTGTGTGAGAATGTTTTTTTAACAGTGATTTTGCAGTTATTGGATGATCAGTCCTATGTTTATTCAATTATGTGCAACCCTAATTTGTTTGGTACTATGTTGTTTACTCTCACTTGCTCTTCACACGTACAGCCCGGCCACATATGCTCTGGCCCTGGGTGTAGCAAATACTGGATGTACTAGAAAAATAGAACTACTAATGACTAATGTCCCCTTTATGATGTTTAACATGTGCTGTATTATTCTCGTTAAGATATGAGTAGATTGTTCTTTAATATAAGATTCCAAGATCCTAACACTATCAGAGGAAGCCACGTACGTACTCACTAGTCGGCGTGCACACACACACACACACACACACACACGCACACACACACATATACAGTATGTACTGTATAAATCACTGACTAACTTCAAGACAAAGGAAACATCAAAGCAGTAAACATTCTGCCAAGAAAGCCTGTTTACTCTGTTTATTGGTGCCTGTCAAAAAGATAAAATTCAAAAGCTTCTTTGCTTTTTTTTAAATTGCATTTTATTTTATTAATACTATTTGTTTACATTCCAGGATGTTGTTGGGGAGCAGTTGGGAGGGAGGGGAAGGGGAGAGGGAAGGGGAAGGGAAAGGGATGGAAGAGGGGGAAGGAGGAGGCGCTGGACTGAGGCCTGTGCCCCCCCCCCAACTCCCACAGGGGAGACGAGTTCTGTGCTACTACAATGAAAGCACATCTGTGAGAATGAGAATCTTTCCTATTAGGAATCTACAAAATCATGTCATATATTATCCTTTATGATATTTCCAACGTAGATACTTCAGAAGAATTTCAAAAATGTGAAAGAATCTGAGAGAAAACATTGCTGTCTTCAGTTTATACAATGTGATTCCAATTGGACACCAGTGGTCTATTTCATGTACATCCTCGTTGCTGATTTAAGTCTTTGGTCTCAGTGACTGCAAACCTGTAGTCAGTCTCATCACCTCACTAACCCGCTTCCTCACCTGTGACTTAACAGCGGTGTTCACATTCCTTCATCATGGAAGCTAACAGACTGTATTACAATTACCTCCATAGAGGGCAGGAGCTTCTTCAGGGCAGGGCCATATAGTACTCATCTTTCATCCCGAGCACTTAGCATCATGCTTTCTACACAGCTGGTAGTTGATATCAGTAATGTTGGATAAATGAATGAATCTTAGCCCAAATCTGCTTTCTGAGTATAGCAGTGGAGAACTATCATTATCTAAAAATGCTATAGTCTTGGCCAAAGGCGTACTTTCAAAATATGATTTTCAAATGAAGATGCTAAAACATGCTCATGTTTATGATACAATTTTATGAAAATGATAATTTGTGCAGAACCTCTAAGTTTTGTGGTGAATATATTTAAAACCGAACTCAACAACGATATGCTGCTCTATACCTGATAGGATGGCAAAAATTAATAAGACTGACAGTATTTGCTGGGACTCTCATATATTGCTGGTGCAAACGCAAAATGGTTTGCACCAGCAATATATGGTTTTCAAACATATATTGGTTTTCAAACACTTTAGAAAACAGCTTGTCAGTTTCTTACAGATTTTAATATGTACTTATTATGTGATGCAGAATCCTACTCCTAGGTAGCTATATGAGAGAAATTAAAGCTTATTTTCACACAAAACCTGTACACTAATGATGAAAGTAGCTTTCCTCTAATCTCCAAATACTAGAAACAACCCAAATGTCCTTCATGTGGTCAATGGACAAACAAACCATGGTGCATTCAGTAAGAGGAATACTACTCAGTGATTCACATGCCAATATGGAAAAATCTCAAACATGTGATGTTGAATGAAAAAAGCCAGTCTCAAAAGGCAACACAATTTATGGTTCCATAAATGGAATATATTTATAAATAGGACATATTCCATAAATGGAATATGACTGTATTCATTTTCTATTATTGCATAACAAATTTCCTCTCAGTAACTTAAAACTCATGAGCTTAAAATCTATTTATTATTTTAAGTTATTTAATACATTTATTATTTAATCCATTTATTAGTTCACACTTCTGTATGTCAAATCTGGGGCAGGCTTCTTTGGGTCCTCTGCTGAGCTGCTCACAAGATCAAAGTCAAGGTGTCAGCTGGGCTGGGCCCTTATCTGGAGGTTCTGGAGCAGAAGCAACTTCTAAGCTCATCCAGGTTGCTGGCAGAATTCAGTCCTTAATCATTGTAGGACTCAGGAGTTCATTTATTTGTTGCCTGTCAGCCAGGGATTGCTTTCAGTTCCTAGAGGCCACTTTCAGGTCCTTTCCACATGGCCCCCTTCATCAGCAAGCCAGAAATAGCATCCTGAATCTCCCTCCTGCCTCAAAACTTTGGCTTTCATATCTATTACTACCTCTCCAATTTTAAGTGACTTGTGTGATTTTATTAAGGCCACTCATATAATGTAGCACAATCACTGCAGTTATTATGAACAGGAGTGCATGCCATCTTAATTCCATATATTGATTTTGGTGGTGCTACATGACTTTACGCACTTGTCAATACTCTTAAATTTGTACACCAAAAATACATAGTGAATTTTATTGTTTGTTAATTAAAAAATACATTGAAAAATTAAAAATAAATCACACCCCAAGAAGTCTCTTCCTAGTAAGACTATGCTACCTTAAATATCATCCTAAGTGAACATCTAAACTTCCATTTTTTCTATTCTTGGTCATCTTGGGTATTATCTAAAAGACAGAATAATTTGTAATAACATAATCGTATTAGAAAACCTAGACCCAAATAGGAAAGAGTTAGAGTCCTTTATTAGCATATTACTTATCCATTCTATTTTGCATTTTTACAAGGAATTCTTACTCAACTTTGAAAGCTTCCAGTGAAGTCCCTTCTTGGCAGTCAGAGTCCAACCCCTGATGGTTCCCTTCCCTGAACGTCAGATAACACTTGATTCGTACCATGAGTTATTTTTTGCATGGGAACATCTTCCTTGTTTTGGTTAATTGCACTTTTATGGTATAAACCTCGAAGTCCTCCCCAATCTCCATGTCTAACTCAATCTTATGCAATCTACCACTGAAATGTCTCCCACATTCAGTCCTCTCTCTTTTCTTCCCACAGCTCTCATTCACTCAGGAATTAGTTGCCTCTTGTTTAGACCATTGTCTTACATTGGTGTTTACTTTCTATTTTCGATTTCAACCACAGCATTTATGAGATTTTAATGTTTTCTTTTCTTTTTTTCTTTTTTTTTTTTCCTTTTTTGTCTCTTTTTCGTGTCCAGCAACGGATCGCAACCCTCAGTGTCGCGCCCGTACCGGACCGGGACCGGNACATAGTGAATTTTATTGTTTGTTAATTAAAAAATACATTGAAAAATTAAAAATAAATCACACCCCAAGAAGTCTCTTCCTAGTAAGACTATGCTACCTTAAATATCATCCTAAGTGAACATCTAAACTTCCATTTTTTCTATTCTTGGTCATCTTGGGTATTATCTAAAAGACAGAATAATTTGTAATAACATAATCGTATTAGAAAACCTAGACCCAAATAGGAAAGAGTTAGAGTCCTTTATTAGCATATTACTTATCCATTCTATTTTGCATTTTTACAAGGAATTCTTGCTCAACTTTGAAAGCTTCCAGTGAAGTCCCTTCTTGGCAGTCAGAGTCCAACCCCTGACGGCTCCCTTCCCTTAACGTCAGATAACACTTGATTTGTACCATGAGTTATTTTTTGCATGGGAACATCTTCCTTGTTTTGGTTAATTGCACTTTTATGATATAAACCTCGAAGTCATAGTGACTACCCTCCCTCCCCAATCTCCACGTCTAACTCAATCTTATGCAATCTACCACTGAAATGTCTCCCACATTCAGTCCTCTCTCTTTTCTTCCCACAGCTCTCATTCGCTCAGGAATTAGTTGCCTCTTGTTTAGACCATTGTCGTACATTGGTGTTTACTTTCTATTTTCGATTTCAACCACAGCATTTATTAGATTTTAATGTTTTCTGCCACCAATTTAACCTTTCTAAATAACTGTCCCAATCATTTGTTTTTCTTCCTCAGAAATTTCAATAACATCCTCATACTGTTTTCTTATTGAATAACATCCAATCTCTATGATCCTGGCATTTATAACTCACCCAAGTCTGGCTGAAGCTTTCAGTTTTTTCTCTTTGATATTTAATATGCTATATATTATAATATATATAATATACAATGAAATTTTTTTAGTAAAAACACGTCTCAGTATTTTTCACTGTATCTGTGCTGTTTCTGCAATTTGGCATAACATCTTTCCTATTGAAATCTCCTCCCATATTTTCAAGGTCAAGATAAAGTAGAACTCCTTCTCAGACATCCTCCCTAGTGTCACCCCTTTCAACCAAACGTGAATCTCTTTCTTCTCAATATTCACAGCATTTTTCTTGAACATCTTTATCATGCTCAGCAGATTATATATTGCATAACATTTTGTGCATGTCTTATTTCTCCTTATTTACCTTGAAGTCCCCAATATTCCTCAGAAATAAAATTAAAGAATTGTTGAATGGATTAATTGAGCTATGAATTTATGTTAATAAATTATTTTACAAGTAGTATTACCTTATAGGAGAAGAAAGGATAGCAAATCCACTCAAAACAACTTGCAAAGTGAGCTAAATTGGCAAGAACTGACCGAAAGGAGAGGTGAGGCATGGCTTCTGTCTCACAGAAAATGAATGGCTTAGTCAGAAATTAAGAATATATGCAAGAGATGCTGTTGAATACTGTCTACCCACACTAGGGCCAGACACAAGGCAGGCCCTCTGGCTGGGCAAAGAACAGGCACAGAAACCCAGGGCTGAAGAATGGCATGGTCCTTGTCCCTAAATTTATGGGAAATTAGATGGAAAACAAGTAGAGATGGTTAATATTGTCTTAACTGAGGTGAGTCTTCATTTAGGAATATGAATAAATATAGATGTTATATTTTTGTTAGCATTTCCTTACCTAATTGGCCTCATTCTTCCCTAGAAGTTTCCAGCCTCAGAGAGTCAGGAGCTTTGGTTTTGTGATAGATGTCTCCAATAAAAAAAGAAGGGTAAGTTAATTACCAACTCTCATATCAGAATGTTAGAATAAGGTTTTTCTTGTTAGTTTTAGTCATCCTCAAATTTAGACAAGTATTATAAAGACTGAGGAACCCCAATATGAGGGGCTAGGCCACTCACTCAAAACTTCCAAAAGAAGGTGGATAAAAACCAGTTTCCTGGTTCTCAACTCGTTCACTGAGGATATTAACAGGTTGGGCAGGGGGAGATCTTTGAGAAAGAATTTCTTTGGAGAAAATTTTTGGATTTTCCCTTGCCATGGAAAAGGGAATAGAGGACTGCGAAAAGACCCACTTGGAGAGAGCTTAATATGTGTCTTCCGGAATCAGGTGCCTTTGGACCGGCACCTTTAAAATTTAAAGGCCAAAGACTATGACTAGAGGTGTCTGGATAACAGGAGGACAAAGAGAGATGATGACATTGGGAGTGACCTTCACCTAGCAGAAGCAAAGGCATGAGGTTCCCATGAGCCAGATGTGGACCATGTGGGAGAAAGCTGAATTGAAGCCAGCCTGAAAAGGACTTTCCCAAGAGATTCCTGGAGAGATGGTGGAGCCTCATCAGTGAGAGTCTGTGGAATGGGCCTCCCACGCCCTGAGGATTGAAGTTCTAAGCAGCTCGCCAAACAGAACACATCACCATGTGAGATCATTGCAATTGGAGGATCTCAACAGGGTATTCTCTAAATAATTCATAAAATCATCTGTGGTGGAATTAGAGTCAGGAATCTGGGGTGTTTTTTCAAAGGCCAACATCATTGGATCAAATGTATGTCATAAGATAAGATCTGTAGTTTTTCTAACTTCCCCTTTTCCTCACTCCGTGTGTGGAAGGATTAGGAACCTCATCCAGCAAGGGGAGTAGGTACCCAATGGAGAAGGTCAGGATAAGGAACAAAGATGAAGGCAACCATGTGCTTGTCTCCTGTCCTCTGCCTAAAGCAGTACCAAGATGAAGAGTGGGAGAAGCTTTAATTTTATGTGAAATTCAGGTTAGTTTTTAATATTACGCTGAGTGGGACATTGATATAATACTTATGAGAACTCGTTTCTACCAAATATACTCTAGGACTTATTATCTAAGAACGGCTGAAAATAGTACTTGCTTGAGATTTCATCCAAGCAGCAGAGAACAAGTCTGGATAAGAGGTTCGAGTGATGTTCAGATGATGGAGATGAAGACGGTGGAGAGTGGGGATAGTAGGCAGAGAGGAGATACAATTACATTGCAGTTGTGCACTGTGGATTTTCCCCAGTGGTACTGCAGAGGCGACAGTGTAATAAATTGGAGGAAGATGCAGTGGAGGCAATCACTCACATGACTTTAAATTGTAATTTTTTTTCCTTATCTTTCTACAGAACAGGTTTGCTAATAATTATGTGACTTTTATAAAGAATTTAAGGTGAGAAAAAAAGGTATTGAGTACATCGAGTCACATTTGGGGAAGTAATTACTGTCTGGAGAGAATTGTGCCCCTGATGTTTATGCCACTCTACAATGATATAAAAGCAACCAAAATTCTCAACGGGAGTGTTTGTGATTATTTGAAATAGCTGTCCATAACTTTTATGTGTCTTTTTCAAGCAGAAGTAAGAATTCTAAAATGGAATGTTCTCTTTCTGCGTACTCTTGCATCATTTCAGTGATATTTATTTTACCTCCTTATGCACCCAATGCCTTCCAGCTTTCTAATATCCATATCCCAGAGAAACAAGAAAGGGACTAGTAAATCTTTTTATCTTAATTTTTCTAATTAGAGAAACAAGGCATTAAAGCCTTTTATCTCTAACAGTAAAATTGTGAACTCTCCCTTTAAAAAAATTTTTTTTTCAGGAAACAGTTGAGAAGGGAGAAATCATTTGCAGATGGTTCAGTGGAACCTTCTTATTGCCCCTAAAACTTAAAAATGCCTAATGTTGGGCCGGCCCGGTGGCGCACTGGATAAGTGCGCCGCTTGGGAAGCGCGGCGGCGCTCCCTCTCGAGGGTTCGGATCCCACATGCAGACCGGTTCCCGCTCACTGGCTGAGCGAGGCGCGGGAGCAGCACCAAGGGTTGCAATCCCGTTGCCGGTCCCCGGTCCGGTACGGGGGCAACACTGAGGGTTGCGATCCGTTGCTGGACACGGAAAAAGACAAAAGACAAAAAAAAAAAAAAAAGAAGAAAAAATATTTTTGACGTTTTATGATATGTAAAAGTTAAGTCAGAGAAACAGAAATTCAGAACTTATACTTCTCAATTATAGATCTAATTGGTTTGCAAGTGTTAATTTCATTCTCTTGTGGTAAGGGATCATGATTTACATTTTCTTACCAAAGATCTTGGAACTTCCTTTGTTCCACAAATATTTGTTTATTGATTGCTATGTTGCAAGCATTTTGCTGGACATTTATACATGCATTGTATAATTAACTAGATCTGACACTAAACAATATGGGTAAATAAACAACATTTATCCTCAGGTTTTGTCTACCGACCTGGTGTAGAACTGGCATTACTCTCTGGTACAAAGACTCTCCAGTGTGCTCAGCCTGATTTCAGGTCACCTTTGAGCTTCAGGGTCCTAGCTATTGCTGATGACTTAATTCAAGGGCAAATGCAAGGTGACTCCAGGAATTTAAGGCTGCATTGCTGTTGATCGTCCAAGAAAGAATCCACACAAGCTTCCCTATTTTTTGAAGATCCTGTTAAGTAACCAAGTTTTGTCTCATTCTGATTTTGAATAAATTACCAAATCTAGATGTAGATTGTTACCAGTTTGGCCTCAGAGAGCCATGGGTGAAGAATTAGGGCTGGCATGGCAACAAAAAGAAAACACACTTTGCTAAATTCTTTTTGTACCCAAAACTCTTTTTGTTATATATATGGCTCCAGTGGGAGTAATTACAATGTGTCCAATGCCATCCTTGAATAAACTTTTTTTCCCCTAAACAAGAACCAGTCTTTATATGTTCCATAAAGCACCTGGCATATTGTGAGCACTTGAGGAGTGTTTAATGATGAACCAGTGGCAACTAAGGATCTAAACCCTCATTTTCTGTGGCTATTGTAATCTGAACGGAACTCTGCTATGACAAAGGACGAGGAAAAATCACTTTGGTTTTACTGCAATATTATAGTCTATTGTCCCATCTGTCTTATTTATTAGAGATTCCCACGCTCTGTTTTGTTTAGAAAACACTTAGAACACAATCTAGTATTGAGAAAGAACAAGTTCTTTTTATAAAAGCTCATAAGCATCTGTAATTCTCTTGTTAAACCTTACAGAATGTTGTGTTTGCAGAGAAAGATAGAATGTCACATCACAAATTGCAGGACAGTTAGAATTTGGCTGGCGGACATATAATGAGACTCTGAGGAAGTATAGGAAATTAAACTTTTCTTTCATTACCATGATGTGCTTTTAAGACAAGGATTCTAGAAGCCTTGTTGGCAGAATGAGCACCATAAAGCAACACACAGAGAGTGTCCAAATCAAAGTGCCACGTGGTCTCCTCCATGGCGGGGGGGAAGCCCCATTTCTTAACTCGCTACAGATAACTTAGATGTATGAACTCAGAGCTAGGGGAAAATTAGAGATTCTCCAGTTCAATCTTGGAGTCTGGCACTAACAAATTATTTAATTCAACAGTGTTGCCTAATTAGATATTAAATGCTGGTTTTAGATACAGAGGTTGATATTCCTATTTTTAAAAGCCAATACTAGACAAATGATGAAATGAGAAAAAAAACCCCTAGAACAGATAAAACAAGGGGTAAAGGCAAGAGACTGAGAAAGTAATTCAGAAAGAAAAATGAAGTTGTCAAGACACAGCTCTAAAGTCAAAGAGAACTCCCACCCTACCTCCCTTTTAAGAAGATTCACTTTGTCTAAGGAGTAAAGCAAATGCTTTTAGATCCAAGGGTACCTGGTTCAAATCTCAGCAGGGGCAGATTTCTCACAACCTAAAAAGGCACTCTCCCTATTAAAGGGACTGACTTAATACTGTTATATGGACCATTACTGCACAGAATGGGGATTCACAAACTATTTTCTAAATGGGGTCTTTTTGTGCATGTACAGTAATTCTTATGGAAGCCTTTTACAAATAAAAAGGAAAAATGGGGGGAAAATCTAAGAATCCATGATTTGAGCCTTTAATAACTATTGGTGTATTAGAGACAGCCATCTGCAGTAATATAGCAGATCAGGTCTTCCTGGCAATGGTCTAGAAAAGCATTCTAAAGATAAAAGCTTAATGTTTGTGCAGACGCCAGATATCTTGAAAAAGATTAACAAAATACTCCTTGAAATTTGGCTTCAATGTAGGACCTCAAAATGCACGGTCTCCATGGAACTTCATTTAAACAGGAAGTAGCACTCAAATAATTCATCATAAGGACACTATTTTCTCTGAGATTTCCAAAAGAAGATGTTATTGGGTAAATTCTTTATTTGCCACTGTAATTTGACTGCCGAAAGTCTTCCTTAACAGTAAAACCATGAAAGACATGTGGTAAACATTCTATCTAATCGACCTTATAAAAGAACTCTGGAGAAACTGCTAGAAGGCTACTTCTGCCATAATTTATATTTGGAAAGATATATTTGAGCTAGGTTCAAAATATTTGTGGTAATTCATATCACTCTCCCTGAGAACATCATTGAGGATAGAATAATATCGAATTTTGAAAATACCTTTTTTTTTTTTACCAGTTCCATTATTTGTAATTCTGTGGGTTATACTAGAGGCTAAATGACTGCAAATATGGGCATAGATTTGAAAATGTGGGTGATCAAACAAATGAAGAGTACTTTCAAAACTAAAATTTGTTTCTTGCAGAATAAATCTGAGTACTGGGTCAATATTTCAGGTAATAAATTTTTGAGAAGGTAATTTATTTGAGAGCTATAATTCATCCTTACTATACCAAAAATTTTACAGACATCAGTATTATATTAGTTTATTTATTTATTTTTTAATTTATCAATATATAGTGTAGTTGATTTTCATGTCCCATTAGTTTTAATTGACAAAAAATGACAGCACAAAAATGGGTGTGGCTGTTTTGCAATTAACCTTTATGTATAGACACTGAAACTTGAATTTTATGTAATTTTTCACATCATGATATATTGTCTTATATTTGATTTTTACATCTCAAAATATGAAAGCCATTCTTGGCTTGCTGTCCCTACCAATAAGTGGCAGGCCACATTTGGCCCATGGGCAAGCTGTTATTTGCTGACCCCTGAGTCAGGGTAAGCCACACATAACTGATAGTTGATTGTATAGAGTCTCTCTTTTTTTTTTTTCTTTTTTTTTTTTTTTTGTGGTGCCTCTGTATGCTTAAAAGTAGGCACCTATGAGGTGGTTGCAGAAGAACAAATCAAGAGTCTCATTTTAGAAATACAAATTTTTCACAAAAATACGAATAATAGAGAACAGTAACAATGATTATTTGTATAGATCTCACTATGTTTCAGGCACTATTCTTTACATATATTAAATCTTTGATGAAGTATAAACTATTAATATCTCCATTTATAGATAAGAAAATTGGGCAACAGACACAAGAATACAAAGCTATCTACAGCTATCCACAATTTATCTGCAATTCTGACATTCTGAATGTTTACAAATAAAAAAAGTTATTGCAAAAACAAATGAAATAAAATTTAAAAACAAACTGATTCAAAGAACAAGTGTAGATGGAATCATTGTTGGTTTACATGACTAATAACTGGTTTGGAGGCAAAACTGGATCTCCAAGTTCAAAGGATAACGTCAGAAGTCAGCCTCCTTCTCACTGCCTCTCAGGTCTTCTCTGCAGGCTGGCTCCTCTGCCAGGCACCCCTTAGCCTTACGAGAAGGCTGCCGGTAGCTCCAGCATTGCTCACATCCTCACAAATAAATGCACGTCCTGTGGAAACAGCTACTCCCTTCAACATTTCAAAACAAAATTTTCTTTCAGAAACTCAAGAGAGCCTCAGTTATTGTTTCAATTAAATTGACCTAGATTTAAATGATACAATGTACATGGTCAGACTTACAGGAATTTCCTTTGATTTTAGGCAACAGAAATGACAAAAAAAACATACATGTTGAATTCCTATGAGTTTGACAAAAAGAATGACAAAAGGACATTCTCGTGGCTTACAGTGTCACCTGAGTAACAGCTATTGACTCAACAAATTCTGACTTTAGTGTATCTGGAAATACACATATACATGTGCACACACACATACACACACAACGCACATACATACACCCACGTAAAAACATGCAATTTTGCAAACTAAGACTGAGAGATTATAATATAGAGTTAGAATCAGAGAACTATTTTAACTAAATATAAAGCTGTTGAATCTGAATTGACTCCTGCTAAAACTTTAACCTTGATCATATGAAAAAGATAGGAGAAGCATAGTTGGTTTTCAAAAAATATTGCATAAATGAATAAGTTGTCATTAAACAGGACAAAAAATGTAAGTGGTGTATCATGGAAACTGACAAAAGAAACTGCTTCAGTAAAGACAAAAAACAAGATCCAGTTAATATTCTGGATATATTAAAAGTGAAGGTAAGTTCAGAAAGTTAAAAAAAAGGAAAATAAGTCAAATTTAAAGAACATTCTGTGCTGACTAATATTTAGTTATAGTTAGAAAATTTTGAAATTTTTGATGTTATTAAATTAGTTATATGTAATTTATCCAGTAAAACAATAATTTATTGAGTGTATATGTCTGATATGATAAGCACATGGAATGTAAAATGAAATTAGGTGTCTGCTTCTCATGGTATCTCTACTAACAACAATGAGCAGGGAGAGGTTGGAATGAATAGGGTAAAAAAAACCCAGGAAATACAGGTAGAATTTGGGGGTCAAGTTCAAAACATACCGAGTTCTGAGAGTGGGGTCAGGAATACCTTAGGGAAAGTTGTGCGATTAGCTATAAAAGAGAGCTAACCATGTTCTTTTCACTGTAAGAAATTAATAGACACAATATGCCCAACCACACAGCAAGTGTGAGGTAGAGCAGGGTATTTAGTAGGCAAATAAGAACAGTGAATGTCTGGGCCCAGGGAGATAGAATAAGGTGTACAAATAAGACAGTGTTATCAAGAACAAATCTCAGTACGGTGGAGCATTTTCAGGACGAATCTTAAATATTTTCCAGTGAAGCCCCAAAGTTTCTACCAGATGGTTAGTCAAGCATGTCTACTATTATAGTCACACTTTTACTTATGAAATTATATATTTAATAAACAATCATTTTTTGCAAGAATCACTAAAAGGAGCCATGAAGTCTAGAGAAGTGTTTCCCAGTAGCCCACGGAACAGCCATATTTTCTAAACTGATCTTGGCTATCATTGAAAGAAGCTAGAGTTGGGGTAGAAACAGTGTACTAAGTCTAGGTAACTGAAGAGCTGAAAGTCCAATATATATTTAATTTCAGAATTCTGAATCATCATGAAAAGCATTTTAGCCATAAAACTTCTCTGAGCTTGGCATGCTTCAACTGCATAATGGGGATAATGGGCACTTCACAAGATTGCTGGGAAAATTAGATGAGACAATATATGGTAGACTATAGTACAATATATAGCACTTTATAAATTTATTTTTAAAATTGGTTTTTGCCTTGATTTTCTAACTCTATATTTAAAAATCCAATGTTGGTCTTAGTTTCAATATCAAAATTTCCTTGTAGTAATAGAAAATTCCTGGCGTGAACTTCTCAAGTGGTTAAAGTCACTTGATCTTTAGCCTCTTGCTTTAAAAATCCCTCAAGAGATATGTTAAATGGCCCAGAAATATATTGCCTGTCATGTCTTATCACTTAATTAATGGCCAACTAAGATGGCCTGTATGGATTGCCCCAAAGTAATTGTGAACTGATCCTCTCAAGGAAACGAATTGACTCCACAACAGCAGCACTTCCATGGAGCATTCACTGTATTTAAATTTCTACCGCCCTTAGAAGAGACAGGGCATACGCGGCCTGGCTAACTGAGCATGCAGACATCAGCAGAGTAGATAAAAGTGTTCTGCCGCTTACTATGCCAGACAGAGAATTGTGCCTTACTAGTTTCTGAAAACCTCGTGTGAATCAAATAAAAAGCTACCAAGTACACATTTTTATTTTAGCCATATTTGTAGTAGAATTAGAAGTTACTTAATTATTTTAATAATAACACTAATAAATTGATTTAAGATTGTTTCATTTGAAAGTAAATGGAAAGGTGAAGAAAGGGAAGCAAATGCACAGTGATTTGAGATGACTGAGACGACTGATAGAAAGCACATTCCAAAATAAAGGAAAAACTGGTGATATTCTAAATTCTTCTTTCAAGACAGAGGGTAATACAAGCCAACTTGCTAATAAAATGCCACTAATTCTGGATCTTTTGTGATAAATACAAAGTGTTTATAATTAAATATAAATGTTGATCCTCTCAGGGCTTAAAATAGCTGAATAAGAGCATTAAAAGAGTGTGTGTCCTTACAGGGTAAACCAACCTTCTCTGTTCCCTTATTATGTGTATTTGCATGACTCTTTGGCCTCCTCCCCACCTCCCACCCCAATTCATTGTTCCATCTGAGGGGGATGAACATGCGGTGTCATAGGGGGCTGAAGAATGAAAATAAGTAAAGAATAAACGATTTACACAGCTGTGAACAGCAGAAAGATGATATTGTCCTTGCCATGGAGGGTTATATAATCCATCAGCTAGTTCTGCTAGTTCTTCCTATCCTAACTCTTCGATAAGTAAACATGAAATTTCTGGCCTTGGGAGAGTTGTCCAAAGCTGAATTTAAGAATGGTAGTTGTGACTTCATTCTATTTCAAGTGTAAGAAGTGGTGAGCAGAGAGAATGGAGGCAGGGAGGCCAGTAAGGATGCTTTGGTGGATAACAGAGTGTTCAGTGGTCAGAGCCTAGGCGAGTGCTGGCCAGTCCAGGGAGCAGGAGAAGGCGGTGCTGAGAGGTGCTGTGCGGGAACGATTAGCAGAACCAGTTGACGGATTATATACAGCTCCTCAGCAAGGGCAGGACCAGCATCATCTTCCTCCAGCCTCAGGCTGTGTGCATGCTCTCTCTTCACTCTGATTTCTTCCTCAGTGTATTAGGATATCATATATCTACTACTACAGAGGAAAAGACAAATGGAAAGGGGGTGGCCTTTTATATTTTTAACATTGTTCAAAAAATAAAAATCACTGAATTATACAGTGCCTTCCCTTCTATATTACAGTAACAGAGAATAGGTCAAGTTTGGGCACATGTGCAGAAATAAAAGAGATGGAGTCCTGAATCTACTCATCTCTGAAGAACTCAGATCTCTAGTATTTAGAGATTCATTACAGTATTCTCAAATTTAACATTTTCATCATATCTACAAAGCTATGCAATTTTTAACTTTAAGAATTCAAGCCATTTTAAGAGGGAAAAAGTATCCAGATGGATTCCTCAACCTGAAAGTGGCCACCCCCAGCCTGTGCTCTGGGGAGGGAAGAGAGGAAAAAAGGAGACAGAATAATTGGCAACTAAAGATGTGAGAAAAGATCAATGAAAAAGAGAAAGACGGAAGAGAAGACAAGGATAAGCAAGGAAGGAAAATTTAGTTACTCAGATATGGGAAAACTGAGTCAAAGCTATCAGGAATAAGAAGCAGTGCTTTAGTACAGCTTAAAAATATCCAAAATGCTACACTTTGAAAATAAGATTTTTAAAAACTCATTAAACTAATTTTTAACTTCATCTTTGCAAAATGACATTTGCTGCATTTCCTCATATTTCTATTTCACAGTTTGAAAACTCCAAATCTACTCATGAAAGTAAATGGGCCTGACACGTTGTGACCTGGGGTGTCACAGCACTGGAGCAGTTATTCAGAGGCAACTGCGTAATACATGTATTTCAGACACCACACATCACTAGGGTGAGTATTTGTTTTATAGTCTTGGCTTCTCAGCCTGACCCTTATCCAAGTTGCCATGTGTATCATCATCCAATTTGTAACTCAATGTTCTATCAACAGCGTTAATGTTTTGTACACACAGAGAAAACAGAAACCCTTAAAAGGTGGCTGGATTAATAGAGCTGACATGAAATCCGGCACTAAATAAATGGCCAAGTCCTAGTGAAAACAATAACTGTATTCTGTGCTAATTCTGTTTTTAGTTAACTTTGCCTTTCTGTCTAAACATGTGGGTTTTGTGTCATTCTTAAGTTGCTATAATATTGAGACATGGAATTTAGAGGATTTGAAATAAATGCAGCTAAATGGAACGTTTGGATGAAGAATCCCAGGTTTGTTCAGATCTGTTAAAGTAATAGGGGAAAGCACAAAAGGATCAAGAAAGAAAGGCCCCAATCTTTGTTCGATGAGTGATAAAACAGCATTACTTGGGTGAAAATTGGCCTGACCTTCACCTACACGATGCTTCTGCTGCCTCAGTGATTCTTGCTTTGCTCTGATTAGCTAAAGATTGCCCCTTTCCCTGCAAGGAAAAGTCAAAGAACAAAAAGGGGGAAAAAATCTTGACTTAACTATAAAAGGCTTATTTTTTTAATCACAGTTGGGCTCATCCAAGCCAGTTTCTAATCTTATTTTTTAGGCTTTAAAAAAAAAAAAACCTGCCTTTTAAAAGAAATTCTTTGGATCATTTTCTTTACAACCTCTAGTCTAGATCTCAACTCACATTTCTTGGATGTATTAAAAAAAAAAAAAGACACTCTTCCTTACTTGAAATGGTAGCTTTTTCATTTCTTTTAGGCTCTCCTCTAAAGCTCTTCTGGGAGAGGACGACAGGGAGAAGGAGACACAAGGCCCCTTGGCTGGCTGGAACAGCAAGCAGAATGCAGTTGGCGGAGTGCTGCCCACAGTCCAAGGAAACCTGAAGCAGTTCCCCACCCCCATCCCTCTGTGGTTGCCTGTGGAAGGCAGAGCTCCATGAGACCATGATATTATGTTGCAGACTCTGCCTGTTCATATAGACCAGAGCTTTTCTGTGGCATTACTGTCCAACAGCCCCCTGTGTGACTAATATTTTTAACAGCATGATATTTAAAATTTGACAAGGATGTAATAATTCATTCTTCAGATAGTCAACATACTATGAGAGTAAGTCATGTCTTCAAAGTATCTTTCAAAGGGGCTATTAAAAGTAGGTTAAATTTTTTCCCCCTACAGCATGCAATTTCATTTTGGCTCTACCACTTCAACCACATAAAATTAAATTTTGACTTTTGAGTGACCTAGTGAAAATTAGATGGAAAAATAAGGAGATAGATTTAAGTTACTGATTCAAAGGAAACTAGGATGTCTGTCTGCAATTTAGCATTCAGTTTGCTAAGCCCTCTGAGAATCTTACGTTTCTGGTAGCCAGTATTTTCCTCTCAGGATTCAGATCTTATTTTTAATGGAAATGTTGTAGGACTTAATGAAATGTAATTTCTTGTTGTGATATATAGATGTAAGGCAACACAGGAAAGAATTATCCATACACATTTTCTGCCACAATTCTCTCTACTCCATGACCCAGCCATCCAGAATCAGACATTCTCTAAAATAAACTACGCTCTTTAAAACGCCTATGAAGATGTTACCTGCTGGTCTCTCCTTTGACATTTCTTTTCCCCAGCAATTAAAAATTTATTCTAAATAGTTATAAAAATATGATTTTGAAGACTCTAATTTCAGAAGAGTGTAAGGCTTATAAGCTTGGAGAAAGCTCAGAGACATTTACTACAGAGTTATATGTAATATATTCATTGGGGCCAGTGGGTATCATAAACATGTTGTAGAATATTTCGCAAAAAGATTTTCGATATTTTTTATGTTGTTCTGTTTTAATTACTAAACTTATTTTCTTTAAAAATGTGTACAGATATGTACCAGTCAGGATAGGTTGGGTTGTGCTGTAGCAACGCTAAATTCCCAATGGTTTAAACACAAGGTATATAAACATTTTGATCAGGCAACTTCGCTGCAGTCTCCTTGGTCACTCTTCACAGCACCTGGACTCTGTGTTCACTCTGCATCCCAGCTTGCTTTCAGCCTGCAGCATGCATGCTTCCATGATCACTATGCAGAAGAAAAGCTGGAAGAGGGTTCAAGGAATTAAGTGCTTCACAGCACCTCTGCTTGTATTTCATTGGCCAAAACATGTCACATGGTTAAACTCCACATCAAGACCACAGAGGAGTGCAATTTTCCTGTGTGCCTCATGGAAGATGAGATGCAAAGATTGGGGATCAGTAGCAATGCCCACCACAAATGCAGACAGAATGTCACAATCCAATGCATTGCTCTTCTTTTATCTCCAAATGACTCTCATCTTCACTTGGTGGCATGTAATCATTGCTAAGAGGAAAGTATACATATTAAAAAGCCAACACTACCAGTGTTCATCCACAGATACTGATTTATTTTGCCATTACTTAAACAAAGAAGAAAATTGTCTTTCAAGGTCTCAGTCTAAATATATCTGTTTAACATAAGTTCTCACAAAGCATAAAAAAGTATTAGGAAAATAAACCGAGGAACAAGAATATGCTACAAAATCACTCACAAACAAGAATAAAGTACGTGGAATGTTCGATAAATTTTAAAAACAGGTTAATGTCTTCCTTTTCTATTCTTTTATAGTAGAAGTATGTAGCCTATACCTGTCAATTTTAAATGCTTGGTAATTCCTCCAAAGATTTATTTGTGCCATGTATTTAATGACAAATGTATCGGCATCATCTGAGATGAGAACTGAGATGCTCAAAACTGCAGTCAGTATCTCCTATTGCTTTATAGTCCATCAAAGATGATGCAAGCTGACTTCAAAGCGAGCTCAGCACTTGCATCAGCTCCACAGGGGTGTTGAGTAAAATGAGGAATAGGAAAGAAAGACACACCATTATGTTTTGAATTTCAAGTCCTAAATCATTATTTCCTAGCTGTGCTTGAGGTTACGTAGACAGAAAGTAAAATGACAACTGGTCATGTCATTGGGATGATGATATAGGAGGATCAGGAAGCTTAAGAAGAGGAATTTTTTTTAAAGTCACATTTAAAAATCTCTCTCCCCTGGAGTTCAGATATTCCTAGGACATTTTTCAGTGATGGAGCGACACTCTGGTACCCCCATAATGTCCAGTGCCTGCTGGGGATTGACCTGCTTCACAACTCTCTTCTCAGGAGCAGTAATGTGCTACCCCTGAAGATAATTAAATATGAAGTATCCAAATAGTCACTTACATCTGCTGTTTGGCCTCTATTTCTGAATGGGAATTTGTATGGTATTTGTCAGTAGTGGAGAATTCTCTTGCTATTAATCTTAGAAAACCAAAAGTATTCAATTTTATTTTAAAACACATTTATTTTGCATTTCCAATGTGTATACAAAATGTTGCTTCCCACTTGGCACTGCATTGATAGTGTGTACTATAATGACTTAAAAGAAATTCAAATGATGCATGCATTTTTTAAAAGCCTCCTTTTAAAGTACGTATTTAGTTACAGTCAATTTTTAATATAATACTCATATTAAAATGTTTGTGTGTGTATTTAGTGATAAAAGGCAAAAATAATAATTTATAGTTCTAATTCTGGGCACATACTTAAACAAGACAGAATTCATATTTACTTGAGCAAGAATGCCTCTGGATTCAGTTAAGTATCTCAGTATAGGAATATGCGATTTATAACATTCCTGGAAGTGTTTTTTACATCATTGCTTTTGAAAAATAAATGAGAAAATTCTCAGCCATGGCTGTATTAATTTATGCTGTTATGATACAGCACAAAGCAAATGAGACTGTCATGGGAAGGGGATCAGTCTTTACCATAAGAATTGGGGCACTGTTTTTGAACCAAAATTTCACATTAGTCGATCTTAAAAATTAATTACATAATAGCACTTTATTCATCCTGCAGTTATCAAAACATATACACACATAGCCCTGTAATCAGGTTATCATTCTGATGAAGCTGGATAAGAAATTTTGACAGTATTTAGACTCAGGAAACATTAATGATTACACCGCTGGTATATCTCCATTTGTGCAGAGCTGTTCTGCCTACATTCCTCACTGAAGTATTTAGAGTTTTCTTCATTGATATTGCTCTGGTTACTGACCTGTAACACTTTTTGCTTATATAGATTTACCATTATGAATATTACACAGTCTTTAGATCAGTGGTTTCCAAAGTAGTGTACGTGCAAGATTATTCTCCTAGGTAAAAGTACAAATAAACAGAAGTTCTATTTCATCATTTTTAGTTTCATTTATGCTTTATAAGTATATGGTATATTACATATAAAAGAACATGCGTTTAATTTTTAAAAAATCGATACGTTGGGCAGACCCCGTGGCGTACTCGGGAGAGTGCGGCGCTGGGAGCGCAGCGACGCTCCCGCCTTGGGTTCCGATCTTATATAGGAATGGCCAGTGGCTCACTGGCTGAGCGCCGTGCAGACGACACCAAGCCAAGGGTTGCGATCCCCTTACCCATCACAGAAAAGACAAAAAAAAAAAATCGATATGTTTAGAATCTATACTTTAACATTTATGGTAAAAAGGATGCACAGATAAAAAAGTTTATAGACTATTAGTCAAGATATATGCAAAGATTAATAATGTATTTATTATACTTAAAATAGCCAAATATCAGATGTGGTTTTATATTAATATACGATGTATTTAGATGGGCAATGGAAAAATTATTTACATCAAATGTTAATACTTTTGTCAGGGACTCAGCATGGCATTATTTAGGAACTGAAACTATTCTAATTAAAAGGACGCACTCTTCTCAGCTGCACTAAGTTTTTTTTTAATACAGTATTTTATATCCTAATGTAAAGTACTTGGCCTCTGAAATTACTAGAACTTTGATATAGGAAACTGGCTTTACATATAAAGTTGTTGACTATTAATTTAAAAGTCAAATACTTCTGTATACGATTAATAACTTTCTGATTAAATACATTCTACTCCTGCTATATCTCCGTAAGATGGGGGGACATAGAGTAACTGTGTCATTGAAAAGGGGCTCGCCAATTCAGAAGTGCTGGGATTTGTTAAGTGCCACTTAACCATTCTACCTTTGTACCTTCAACATTTTATATAACATTACTCCAACTTCACAGGTAAATTATTTATTTATTTACTTATGTTTATTGAAATGTATTGATTATACACATTTGTGGAGTGCAGAGTTATAGTTCAATACATGTATACAATGTGTGATGATCAAATCAGGGTAATTAGCATATTCATCATGGCAAAACTTAATCACTCCTTTGTGACGAGAACATTCGATCTCCTCTCTTCTAGCCATTTGATAGCGTGCAGTAAATTATTGTTAATTATAGATCTCTAGCTTAACTATAAGCCAAGAGAACTTATTTTTCCTCCAAATGAGTTGTGATAGAAATGCAATGCTAAGTAGTATTTTTAAATTAACATGCTATCCAGCTAGGTTTGTGGGTAAAAGGTGACTTCTTTTTCGCCTGCAAATAGACCATACAATTACTGAAATGCTTTGCTGCTATTGGAATGGCACTGTCTCTCCTTTTAAAACATATGTATCAACCATATTAATAAAATTTACAAACCACTTTATTATAATACTTAAAACAATAAAATTTTAGAAAATTCCTGAATCATCAAATCAGTATCCTTATTCCAAAAATACCAAAAATTCCCCAAATTACCCTTTCCTTCTCTCTCTCTCTCCCCCGCTCTTGACTCCCACTTTTCTTCTTCTCTTCCCATCACTGACTTTCTTAGTACAAACACAGAATAGAGGACATAAGACTACCTTTTATTTCCCAACATTTTCTTCTTGAAACTGTAACTTCTTTTCTCTGAGTATTTTTTTTTTTTATAAATGATAGATTTGTTTGCCTTTTTGTTTAGAACAATATTATACAGTTTTAAAACCACTGGCATTTTCATTATTCTACTCGTATATTCTCTAGCTCCAAAATGAACAAAGACATTTAATAAGCATAGGCATTGCGTCAAGCTAGGAAGATGAGGCTAAAGCATAGGAAATAATGCCAAAAATAAAAGATGTTACATGCTATTTTTCACACAGAGCATAATTCCTAAAGGAACTAAAAGGAGACAAAGATCATGTTCTGGTGAAGAAACTAGGAATGGCATCAGTAGAAATGTGGGATTTTTTCTCGGTCTAGAAGGATGGCTAGGTGTCACTGGGGTTAGAGGAGGGTGAATGTCAAAAGAGGGCATTGATTCCAGATAGATGGTATGGCCTGGGAATGTTTAAATTTCAGGTTTCAAGGTAAACTGCAAATAATCTTGCTGCCCCTTTATACCACCACTTTCTGAGGCTCTTCCATGAAGACAGAAATGATCCACATATGATTTGAGTATTAATTCAAAAGATATTTATTGAACACTTATTATGCTCCAGGCACTATTCTATGTGTTAAAGACATATCAGTGAAAAAAAAAGAAAAATAGACAAAAAGCCTCCCCCCCCTGCACCATTTACTTTTCCCTTTTAATATATTTTAAATCTATTTGAGACTAGAATAGCTCCCCATACAAGTCTCCACCTTAAGTCCCAGAAACTGTTCCAAAACACCACAGCTATATTTCACTATTACTTTAGATGACCAGTGTCTTAGGCTACCATAATATCCACTGGATATCCTAAAGCTTAACTCAGCTTTTCTACTCCCTGTGTCATTTGGCATTTAGGCTGGGAATTGGCCTGACTCTTTGCAGTAATACTATCACTTAGCTGCCAGCCTGGCTCACCTGTTAAGTTTAATAAGAAAAATAAATGACAGCAGATGTTATACAGAGTTACATTAGGAGAATTGCACCCATTTAGTTCTAATCAAACCGATTTTTCACCCAGCTGACATTAACAGAAGTCATTTTTAAAGGGTTTCGAATCAATGGGAAAATATTTGCTGAAGCAATGAACCCCAAAGAAATAACCTGACCACCCCTGGGGGAAATAGTTCTTAAAAGTTCCCACAACTCGATATGCTAACTATGCAGTAAGAATAGTGCGAGTTTTAAAGGGTGTGTTCTGGTTGGTATGGAGGTGAGTGGAACTTCTTTATACATATTTTATTTGAATCCATTTATGAATAAACTTTCTTTGAGCAGATTATATAGAAAAGACTTGTAAGCAGTAATGCTCAGGGTCCTTATAGTCATGTAACTTAATACCTATTGAGAAAGAGACCTTAGAGACCCAGGGAAAGTGACAATAAAATAAAACCAATCAGTCAAGATTAAAAGACAAACTCTGATGAAGTTGCCAGTCTTGGGTATGAATCAATGTGACCTTGGGAAAGTTAATTAATCTCTCTGATTAAGAGAACAATTGTTACAATCATAGGTTCAAAAGAAGCAGCTCTGAATTTTGGGTTGTGTCTTTTGCTCTTAATTGTTTGATAATCCCGAGCTGGTATGAGCAGGCTTTTTTAGATCCCCGTACCTCAACTTAACTATCTCCAGAATGGAAATCTAGTTTTCTCCTTCTCTCTTCCTTTCCTCTCCTCATTCACTCAGTTCTACAGAGTGTTACTTTGTGTTTGGTGTGTGCAGGACATTGGGAGCACCATTAGTCATGCAGCATGACATTTCCCTGTGCCGGTATTCAATTCTCTTGCCACCACTGACAGCGAGAACACTCAGTGATCATGTATGAAATCTCCAGCCTTCTTGTATAGCAATTGCCGTTTGTAATAAACGATTCAGAGAGCAGATTCAGACCCTGATGCTCTATTTCCAACCCAGTATGTTTAAGAAAATCCACAATGGTGGCTCTCTGATAGGGGAGAGTGGCAGATGACCAGGTTATGTACGGTATTTAACAAGTCAAGGTTATCACTACAGCAGGACAATAGTTTGTGACCCCCTCCTTTCTCTCTCATCCCCCAGATTTTTTGTATCATTGGCAGGACAGAAACCACAGGAACAAACCATTGAGGCAATTCTTCCATTGTTATTCTTATGTTCACAGTCAACTCAGTTCCCGTCAGATGTTACTTTGATACAGAGTGGATGGGAAAGTAAAACCTTCCATAATCAAGTGCTTCAGCTTCTCCACTTTTCAGTTTTCGGTTTTCATCTATAACTGGCTGGATTATAGGTGCCAAAAAAGAGCTGGCCTGTACCAAGTCATCCCCAGTTTGCCTTCCCCTTCGAGATATTGAGATCATGTAGCAAACACTTTGACTGTCCCTCCTTCCCACAGCACACACTGTCTCCACAAGCTGCTGGCCCAGCTAGATTCTCCAGCCTGCCCTGTGACTAGGGTGAACACAAGAATTATTTTCCACCAATGAAATGTGAAAGAAGTGAAGTGTATGACTTCTGCCATTTGCTTGAAAGGCACTAGCCCTGGACACACTTCCCGTTTTCTTCCCATCAGGTGGAAAGCAAACGGAAACGGCTGGGGTAATCTTGGAAACGACAGACAGACGATGAATTCCTAGACTTCAAACCTGCAGGCTGTTGACTTACCTCCTCGGCTGGTACATTACAATCACTTGGGGAGCTTTTATTATTTTATTTTATTTTTATTAAAAAAAAATTATTGGTTACCGCATATTCACAGGATACAAAGCTGACTGTTACCACTTGTGCCCAGGATGTGATGGCCAGATCAATACTCTCAGCATGCCTATTACCTCACATTGTGAATATTCCCTATTCCCCCATCCCCCCACCCCCCGCAACCCACTCTGCTACTCTAGGTATGTTCTCTCCCTCTGCAAGTCCAACACACCACTGTGGTCTTTCAGCACATGCAGTATTTTTCTCTCTGTGCCAGGCTTATTTCACTAAACATAATTTTCTCCAGGCTCATCCATGTTGCTACGAATGGCAGAATTTCACTCTTTTTTTATGGTGGAGTAGTATCCCATGGTGTATATATAGCACATTTTCCTTATCCAGTAGTCCACCGGTGGACATTTAGGTTGGTTTCATATCTTGGCTACTGTAAATAGAGCTGTGATGAGCATGGGAGTGCAGGTATCCCTTGGACAGGATGATTTCCATTCCTTTGGGGATATACCCAGAAGTAGAAGTCCTGGATCATATAGTAGTTCCATCTGTTGTTCTTTGAGAAACCTCCAGACTGTTTTCCACAGTGCTTGTACTAATTTATAGTCCCACCAACAGTGTAGGAGCGTTCCCTTCTCTCCACATCCTTGCCAGCGTTTGTTTTCTCTGTCTTTTTGAATATAGCCAGTCTAACTGGGGTGAGGTGATATTTCAACATGGTTTTTATTTGCATTTCCCTGACGATTAGTGACACTGAGTATTTTTTTATGTGCCTGTTGACCATTTGTATGTTCTCCTTAGAAAAAAATATCTATTCAGCTCCTTTGCCCATTTTTAAATTGAGTTATTTGTATTTTTACTGGGTTATTGCTTGAGTTCCTTGTATATTCTGGATATTAATCTCCTGTTGGATGTATAGTTCACAAATATTGTCTCCCACTCTATAGGTTGTTGTTTCACTCTGTTGATTGTTTCCTTTGCTGTGCAGACGCTTTTCAGTTTGATATAGTCTCATTTGTTTATTTTTTTCTTTTGTTGCTTGTGCTTTGGGGCTTTTGTTCATAAAGTCTGTGCCCAGTTCTAGTTCCTGAAGTGTTCCTGAAGTATTTTCCCTTATAATTTTACAGTTTCAGATCTAATAAAGTCTTTAATCCGTTTTGAATTGATTTCAATACACAGTGAGAGGTGCAGGTCTAGTTTCATCCTTTTGCATATGGATATACATTTTTCCCAGCGCCACTTATTAAAGAGGCAGTCTTTTCCCCAGTGTATGTTTTTGTTGCCTTTGTCAAATATCAATTGGCTGTAAGTCTGTGGGTTTATTTCTGGCTTCTCTATTCTGTTCCACTGGTCCAAGTGTCTATTTTAATGCCCGTATCATGCTGTTTTGGTTACTATAGCTTTGTAGTATA